>NC_056747.1:1189595763-1189740763 GCF_019279795.1 Protopterus annectens | reverse complement strand
TGCCTAAAAGATTAAGTGTGTCAAAGAAAAGGTGAAGAGAAAGTGTCCACCGAAAACATCTTGACGAAAAAAATGTATGTGTATGTTAAATGTACAAGAAATTGTTAGTAAGTATAATACATTACGATACACATTTCAACTAACGTAGATGACTAATAAGATAAACAGTATTGTTAAGAACAATTAAAACAGTGTTGTTAAAAACGCTTTTCTTATAAAAAACAAGTCACCCAAGTAAACTTCTTAACTTAAGGATGTATGCTAAAGAGGTGACTTCATTTAAGCCAGGTAGAGTATATGAATTTAACCTAAGTTGCCAAACCAATTCATGTTTCTCCAATATCAATTGGTAAGGTCCACCCTTTCCATCTAAAGCTACCTGGTCTATAACTTTGAACAAAAATGAATGAGAGTGGTGCTCACTACAGTGTCTAGCCAGAGCGTTAGTGGTGCTTTTTTTCTTAATGTGGTAAACATGTTCGTAAATCCTATCCTTTATCTTCCTGTCCGTTTTTCCAATGTAAAATGCTGAACACATCTGACAGGAAGCTAAGTACACCACAGATTTGGAATTACAGTTGTACCTACCTCTGGCTTTATATTCATACTGGTTTACTGTGAAACTAAACTCTGTATCAATGTACCTGCAGTAGTTACAGCCCTCAGCTCCGTTAAATCTTTGGTTTGGCAACTTAGGTTAAATTCATATATTCTACCTGGCTTAAATGAAGTCACCTCTTTAGCATGCATCCTTAAGTTAAGAAGTTTACTTAGGTGACTTGTTTTTTATAAGAAAATCGTTTTTAACAACACAAATACACACACATAGACATTTTTTTTGTCAAGATGTTTTAGGTGGACACTTTCTCTTCACCTTTTCTTTGACACACTTAGTCTTTTAGGCAGTTACAGTTGTTTGGTAATTTTTGCCTTGTTTTGCACAGGAACACAATGTCCAGTTTAAAGTGTTTACTTATTTACTTTTATTTATTCATTATTGTTATATATAGTAGTATATATGAGTATTTTTAATAAGATTGCTGCTTTAATAAGAATGCTGCTTTGGTAAGAAAAGTATAACTTTGGTTTAACATTTTCTATTCAGAATTTTTGTTGAGTGTCATCTGTAACAGGATTTTTATGTTTTCTAATTGATTGATTCTTTGAGTCATTAGGGTAATGAGTTGATTGTTAATGTTACCTCCCTTTTAGTTTTAGAAGGAGTGCTTTGTTGTACCTTGTTGTCTGAAGAAGTTTTCCATTAGTGTTGACGAAAAGCGCTTTACAATAAACTGCAGTGAGTGGTTCAAGTTAGATCGGAGCCTGTGATTTGTTTCATTTTCTCATGTCTATGTAAGGTGTCAGGGGTGAGAGTAGGCCTCCAACTACTTTTGCCCAGATATGTACACACTCACAAACACTTTCATACACAGTAACGCACACACACAGATTTAACATTACTGGGTTCCATAGATGCAATGCTTCACAGGCTTTACAGGGTCGGCCATGGGACTACGCTGGCAGCATGGCATCTGACGATACTCCACAGTGTGTCTACTCAGTATAGTCACTGTGATGGTCACCAGGGTGGGTATTCTATTTCCCATGCACTCCTCCAGATGTCTCATGGAGAGGGCCAGTGATATAGTCTGCTTGACATGTATGTGGCAACTATTCCGTAGCATGGCCAGTATCTGTGTTGTGAACCTACCCCCACCAGCATGTACTGTTGACTATGTGGTTGCCATTGATGTCGCTGGGCCATGTGGTGTGGACGGCCTGATTTTCTCAGATGTACCGTTCACATCAGAGTTGGGTCAGGCATGGGTGTGTAAGCCAGGCATGGATTGCACCTACATAGCCAATATGGGAGGGAGATTCATTTGGGTTACTGGAGTCTGTCCATATAGGGCAGGTGTGTAATCCAAATGGTCATCCTTGTGTGGCACATTTGCAGCCTTTCCTGTTGTGGCGGCCACCCAGTGGTGTACATGGGCAATGCACCATAGTACACATATATTGGCCAAATTAACTGTGAGTACTGGGAAACATGGTCCTTTTACTTCTGGGATCCAGCACCTTTACTCAGGGGGAGCTGACACATGGAAAATTTTTTGAAGAGAGTGGTGATCAACAGAGAGCTGACTGTCAACCTGTGTTCTCAGTTCTGTTATACCAACATCAGTGTTCACTGGTCTACCAGCAGTGTATTACTTTATGGAACCCATGTTGTACCCAAGGGGGATGGCCGCACATCCTCTGGCATTCAGGTAATGTCCAGGTCTGAAACAGTGTAAGATCTCAGAGATGCCATTGTATAGGGTGGCAACCTCATGTGAGGATGTAATATTGGCACCCACCTTGTAGTGATTTGCAAACACTGTCAGCCTGGGCACCTTTGTAGTGGGCTAGTCCTCAGAGGTGTTGATCACAAACATGAGAGGACCCAGGTCCATAACCTGTGGGACTCCACTCATAACTGTTCAGTAGTCTGACATGGAGTCTGCAGCTTTTACACTGTGGGTTCCATGTGTGAGCCAGTTTGCAGTCCACATACTGCTACAGGGGTAGATGCCTAACTGAGTGTGTATGCGTATGATTCCTGGTTGGGGAGGGGTATCCCAGGTGTAGATGGGCTGCCTATCTTGTCATCTATTCCATAATGTCACATGGTTATTGACATGGCACAACACTTTTAGGGCTGCAGATTGTCCACACACACCTCTACAGTGGTTGCAAATTGTTGGTCTTGTAATGTGGTTGTTGGGAAATATACTATGTCACCAATATAATGATTTAGCAAAACCTGCCCCCACATGGATATATAATAATGTAGCAAAACCCACCCCCAATGGAGCTTATTACACAATCACAACACACACACACACTGGAAATGGTTCACACACACAGACAGAGACAGACACACGCTTGCCAGTACTGAGATTAGAACTCCTACCTATCTAAGGTATTGCTACTGGAGTGTTACGGTTTTATCACATGCGCCATGGAGCTTACAAGGAGAATGCTGTCCCAAGGTACTTCTAAGGTGAGGAACATCACCAGGCCTTTGAAATCATGACATTGGTTGCTGTTGTGCAAGACAGATTTCATAAAATATTTTACCCTGCACACACATTTAACATTTGCCAGGAGTGAGGACAGAACCCCCATCTGACTAGGGATTTGGACTTCTATGTTATGCAGTTACCACACACACCACCGAGCTTACATGGCTCAGTGTTGCCGAAAAGTACTTCTAAGGTGAATGGGATCTGCAGTACTGCTAAAGTAGGGCACTAAGAACTGTACTGGGTGTACATGGGCCCAGAATCTTTATGCAGCAAACATATATATATATATACACACACACACACACACACACACACACACACACACACACACACAAACACATGGCAGAAACAAGATTCAACCCCCTACCTATGTAGGTAGTGTTACAACTGTGTTACACTTCTAGCACACACACCACGGAGCTTATAGGTGGGCTGGTGTCCACACATACTTCTAAGGTGAGTGTCATCAGCAGCGCTTGTAAAGTATTACACTCTGAAATGTACTTGCTGTGTATGGACACAAAATACATGAACCTACAATTATACATACACACACTCACACAAACAGATACACTTTTGAAGTTGGCAGGAGTGGGATTAGAACTCCTACCTAACTAGTTTGTTACACTACAGTATTACACAGTTATTGCACATTCCACGAACCTTACAGGGCTGAGACTTGGCCAAAGTGGTATTTTTAGGTGGCTGACATCAGCAGGAGTGCTAAAGAAGGCAATGGAAGGTGTAGTGAGTGTGAATGCCTCAAAATCATTGATCTCTCAACATACACACATACACACACACACACACACACACACACACACACACACACACACACACACACACACACACGCACACAGTTTAACAGTTTCCAGGTCTGGGATTAGAACTCCTACCTAGCTAGTTTGTGACACTACAGTATTACACAGTTATCATGAGCACCACAGACCTTGTAGGGGTGCTGGCTGCCCAAAGGGTTATTTCAAGGTGACTGACACAGCAGGCATGCTAAAGTAGGGCAATGGGAGGTTTAGTGTGTGCAAATAGCTTCAACATCATTAATCTCCAAACACCCACAGTTTAACAGTTGCCAGATCTGGAATTAGAACTCCTACCTAACTAGTTTTCTACACTACGGTATTACGCAGTTATCAAGAGTGCCACGGAGCTTATAGGGCTGCAGGTTGCCAAAAGGGTTATTTCAATGTGACTGATATCAGCAGGAGTGCTAACACAGGGCAATGGCAAGTGCAGGGTGTGTAAATGGGCCATAAATCATTCCTCTAGAAACACACACACTCTCACACACAACTTTACATTTGACAGGACTGAGTTTACAAATGCTACATGAATACTTATTTGTACTATAGTGTTATACTGTTATCACAAGCACCACAGAGACTATAGGGATGAGGGCTACCAAAAGGAATGTCTGCAGTGATTGAAATCAGCACATCATGTGATATAGGCCAATGGGATGTGTAGTGGGTGGGACAGGTCTCATAATGGAATTCTCTCTGTCACTGTCTGTCTCTCTCTTCCCCATGTCTCTGTATGTATGTTTGACATATTACAGTCTGTTAGCCTTAGATATGTGTGAGTATTCTTATCCAATGTGAGTGTGAAACATAAATGGTGTACAATTTGGTGTGTGTGCACAGACATCTGCAAATAACAGATATGTTATGTATAGTCCACGTGTTGTCAGACATGGGCTTCATTTCTCTGGGCTTCATTTCTCCAAGGTAAGAGCATGCCCAGTATGACCTTCTGTATTGAGTGTGTGAATCCATTCCAGGTAAGGTTGTACTCCAGTCCAGAGTTTTGTTTTCTACACCTACAGCTAGCAACTGTTTCTACAGGATATCTGTAGATAGGTTGACAATACGGAGTCACAATGGGTGAAAGATAGGGGGACACTGTAACCATTGCTGTCTGTGCTGCTTGTATTACATGGGTGGTGTTAGCAGAGATATTCAGACATATGTACTGTTTTACACTGTGATGTATTATGTCATCAACTACTGACAGATATAATTATTTGCTCACAGTTATTTACCAGGAAAATACAAGATGAATGAAGCTGAGTCCAGTATTCCGGGCCGCAGCCTACACATTCTTGCACACTCCTGCCATTCTTGAGGGGTAGCTACAGACACTTGCTGATGGGTCTGTGTAAATGGTCCAGCACCTTGGTACTATGGTGGCTGAGGATCCTCTTATTGTACATATATCGACTTTACAGAATGGCCATATCCTGCTGTGGCCATACCTCTAAGCTGTACAGATTCACCCAGGTTACCCAGAGGCAGGACTCATGTATCTGGTCAGTTCCCCTTCACATTATGGTTTATGAGCAGGTTTGTAGCCACCCATTAATGAGTTTGCAGGCAGGGGTAGTATGGGCACACATCAGAGTTTCAGACTTCACACACTCCATGACATTCATGCTTCTGCACCCCCCCCCCTGTTATTCTATCCTCTTCCTAACATTATGCGAGCGATATCTGAGAAGTATCCCTATAGTTGGCTCTTCATTCCAGCAGTATTTATGGATTGGTCCACAGTCTTGCAGTAGGACATGGGGGGCATGCTACTGGGATTTGTCAGCATGGCCTTGCATTTGTGTTCTGTTGACTGTGTTCGATTGTTAATAAGGACCCCATGAGAAACCATACATAGGCACTATGGGTGAGGCACAGGACTTTAACAGAGGACTGTAGGCCATTTGGTAGTGATGCAGGCCATCTGTAGCAGGCCAGTGCATTCTGTCACTCATACATTCCCAGGCTTCAATCCAGTGGATTCTCCTAGGGAAGCCCTTGCAGTTTATGTAGACCCTACCCTGCTCACTGGGTGGTGCTTCTATGTGGATGTGCATGCAGTCAATAGCACTAACTACCTCAGGGTATTCTGCTATATGGTGGAAGAGACACATATTTCTGGTCAACACCTCATGGGTGTTGGGGAAATATATGTACTCATTGTCATGTGGTGACATGGCATCCAGGAAATGGTGGAGTACCCTAGATGCTGATGCCTGTGAGACCCCCATTATATCCCCAGTTGGTCTTTGGAAGGTACCTGTGGCTAGTAGAGCTACACATACCTTGGCATCCACTGGGATGGGTTCCCATCTGTTGGTTCTGTGTGTGAGGCATGGCCAGCACTGCTCGATGATTTGCTGTAGAATGTCCCTGTCACCCTATAGTGCTCCACTATCTCCAGCTTATGTAAGACCTAGTAGGTTACCCTGGGTCTGTGCACTCTTCTCCTCCTCATGACCGTGGGTCGGTTGTCAGCATTCTCCTCCTCACCACCCTCAGTCTGTAGCACATATTGATACAGTAAAGTGGCAGCAGCCACTAACATTTTTAGTTAGTTTTGCCTGTTAAACATTCCCCATTTGTGTACACCAGTGGTGTAGAGTTTGTGGGAAAAAACTGTCTGTAAGGTGTTTAGATGGTTTATAATGCTGTGCTAGCCTGCTGCCTGTGTAATTGGCTGATTCTGATACATTCCACCTGTAACTATGCTATCCTTGTTTGCTTTCCTACTGCTGTTTCCCCTTCCCAGTTTCTTCCTAGTTTAAGGCCCAAGGCACTCCACGCATTCACAGTGCTCAAATGTCAACACTGCTGCTATTTCCTCTTTTTTTTTATTCTTTAGCCTTTAAAACCCGGTGCACACTGTGCACACCTGTTTAGGCAATGTAAACAGTGCTGACACTCCTCCTTCCTTAGCTGTGCTTAGCTAGGGGCAAACACAGGCTGCAGGGCTATAATCACCTTATAGCAAGCATAACATACCCCTACTGAAGTCATCCCCTTGTCCTGCCACATGGTTCTCTGTTCCTGCACCTGCATGGTTGGGTGCAGGCTGCCAGTTGGGAGAAATCTGTGATTCAGTATAAGTCCCCTCCTTTGCATACCTCAGTGTGTAGGTCCATAGTTACAACTCTCAAGCGCACCCTTTCTTCCTGACAACCAGTGCTCCCTTGTCTTGTTTACATTCCGCATTCCATTGACTATAATGGGAAAATGCAGACTTCTGTTCAAATGCAGTTTTTCCCTCTTTTTTTTTCATTTTCGGTACCCCCGTGTTTGCGCACCGCTGCCCTCAGCTTAAATGGCCGAGATCGGCCAAAAAAAAAGTTTATTGCTAATGGCCTTATATTTGGCCATTGGCATGTCTGCTCAACATGAATACTTTTGAGTGCTTTTCACCGTTCGTACTTTTGAGTGCTTTTCACCGTTTGTTCTCAACATGAATACATGCTTTCCATGAGCTGTCATGCCTCCGTTTTTTCAGATGCAAAAATGTATTCGGCTTATATCCGAATACACTTTTGCACTGACACTGTTACTATACGGAATCCGGCCAGTTTGCCATATCACAAAATCACCTAATTTGCATGGTTTTCACCAGCAAATGAGGTGATTTGCATGCTGAAGGGTTTTCCATGCAGAAACAATGTAGGGACGCTAGTGCACATGAAAACAGCCCTATCGTGAATCGCATGGCGGCCATATTCCGTGCAGGAGCGGATACACTGTTCTTGCATGGAATCTGGTCATTTATTAATCCCAGTGTATACATAATTCATTTAACTACACTTATAAATGTATTTCTAAATGTTAAACAAATACTTCCTGTAAGAGAACGTCATGAAGTTATAAGCAAAAGAAAAGGTAACTTTAAGACTGTGATGACCCACCACTGGACCAGTAATCAAGGAGCCTCAGCCCTCACCACTGGCACTAGTGGGGGATGTACACTTGGAGGATAACAGGTACACACACAGTATTTCCTAATGCAGCTCTCTGCATCAAGTGCAATTTCCCTTAAGAGCACACAGAGACCACAATCAGTCTGGGGATGGTTTCTCCCTCTTTCTTCAGATCCCCAATAAGACTCCCCAATGGCACAGCTATAGAGTTGAGATCTCAGTGGAGTGACCAAGCCAAGACCTCCTGCACTCTCTCTGTTCAACCAGTGCTTAGTTTTCCTGCCCAAGTAGCTGACACACACACTCTTTCAAGTTTGATTTACACACACCTGGGAAAGGCTGGCACAGGTTTACTAGCTATGCCCCCTTTTGCCCAGACTATAAGATAGTTATCACTGCCACCAGACAGCTCCTCATCAGCTACTTTAAGGCCTTTAACAAAGGATGTCCAGTTTTACTATGTGATATTAATATTAATACAAATGGTAGTTTGACCAAGAGCAAGGCTATTTGGAGTAGCCCACAAAGTGTCACCAAATAAATATGCAAGTACTCTCAAAACTTAAACATCTCTACACAGATCAGCCACAATGAAAGGTTTAAAATATATTTAATAATAAATAATAAAAGAACAAGAAAATACTCAGTATATATTCACAGTGACGGAGTTCAAAATCACAGGAAATATTTGAAACAACATTGCAGGCCAGTCTCAGATAAATAAAGAGAAATATCTAAACTAAGCTTCACTATATTCCTGACTGAATCTAAGAGAATACTATGCCCTATTTAACTTACTTAGAGTAAGGCAGAGCAAGGCAGATGTGTGGTGAATGGTTTCTGTTGTTGCCAGGTCCAAGACAGAATACAGAATGCCCTGTCTCTGTAAGAGACTGTTCATGTTAATATCTCAAATATTACTGCTGGGATAGCTTGCAGAATGACATAATTTCTTGTCATCTGACTCTAGTTCCCAGGTGACACCCTCACTGCTGGAAGCTGACAGTATTTCACATCTACCTGTGAAAATACATATACCTCAGACCTTTGGCAGATGCTGGAAGTCATAAAACAATTGCATTCCTTCATACTTTCAGAGGTAGTAATTAGTTCACTCTGAAGACAATACAGAAAGTTTCTCAGCACAGACTCTGTGTCAATAGCTCATTGAAAAATGAAATATACCATCTTTTACTGCACAACTATAAAGTAATTTAATTTCAGCTATTTTTCTGAAGTTAACCTCCTGTACTCTAGTTTCCATTGTTAAAATATATACATTTAAACAATTACTATAGTGCATGTACATTTCTTTTCTATTCTAGTAGGACACACTGTGGTTACATTTCAAACATTTACAAAAACCTTTTCAACACATATTTCTGTACCAGCAATTTGATACACACGACACACAGTTCTAATACATTTGTAACACAAGCATCTTATATTAATCATGTTGATATTCAGAAATTACATATAATTATTTACAAAATTACAGATAGCTGTGCTGACAGTATATGTTTAGTTTGCTTAGTATGTGCATTGTAAGGTTAACTGAATGTCAAACCTAAGTAATATGCTAATTAGAAGTGTTAAAGTGCTGGAGATTTTATTTTCTTTGCTCCAGTGAAACAATTCCTTCCACAGGTCATTTATTACATAATTAACACTTTAAAAAGCTCAAGAACAAAAGAATGTTCCAGTTGTCAAAAATGCTTGATTCTTGTTTGCCTTGCTTCCTGCCTGCTCCTTGAGCTGTTCTGAAGAAAATCTAGGTCAAAGTTTATCAATGATGTCTGAGTAAACAGGAAAGAACTTTATTTTTCTTTTTTCAAGTATACTGTATATGTGAGAAATCTACTCAAAATAACATATTTTTTAATTTTTATTTAGAAGTGAAGAACAAGTAAAACCAAAGCTACAGTAATGTTTTATACTGAGCTGTTGCTGACATATAACTTGCTTACATTGTGCTGCATGTTAATAGCTTAGGCTGTAACGTTATTAACTCTAACTGCACATATTAATAGAAGGACGTTTGTTACTGATTAGAACAGTTTAAAAGAATTAAGAAGAGCAAGAAACTTACGGAGGAAATTATCAGTTGCTGTGTGCTGTGAGTTGTCATTTTCACATTTTTGTAATCAAATTCTAAGGTCATGACATAAAGCTTAGATCAGAACAGCAGTTCACAGTGGCTAAAACATATTGAAATTAAACAAGCAGGAATTACTTTATATGTATATATATATATATATATATATATATATATATATATATATATACATACATACAAGATTGCTTGTAATACTAAAATTAATAAAAAGAGTAAACATCTTACTAATAATATGCAAATGCACAAAGAATGAAATATCTACTATGACAGATTAATAAAAGAGCAGTGCAAGTGTGTTAAGAAATGTATACATATGCTGTAATCTCTAAAAGTGAGTTGGTGATTACAGACCTTTTTGATGGGTGATTTTAGAAACAGAAATTATACAGAATAAGGCAGAATATCACTGGGTAAATAAGACAGAAAAATATGTTTAAATTAAATAACAAATTGCTGATAAGAAATATGTGTATTACATATACCTGCATATGTCAGACGTGAATGTATAAGATCTCATATAATTTACAAAATTATATAGAATATTTAGAAATATCCTGAAAGATGAAATTTGAAGCTGGGTCATTTTAACTTTGAATATTTTTGCATATTGTATCTTATTAGATTCACTAAGACTACCTGAAATAACTCATTTCATAAGTCAGAGCTGAAATTTGAGTGTTACGTTGCTGAATCATGTCAATTTTGATAGAAAGTAAAGCAGACTTTTCAATAAATTTGAACCCAGGAAGGCAGAATGGGATTTGAATTAAGCACATTGTAACTTCTGAATACAATATAGATGCATTATTTTACTCCATAGAAATAGCAAGACATTCTCTTTGACCTCAGTAATCTACATAGTTTTATGAATTAGTTTAAAAAGCTAAAGGATTTTTAAATATTTTGATATTTATCATATTAACAGCATTACACAATTTTAAGATATAAAAATTTGTACTTTTAAAATTAATTCAGAACTTTGGTTAGATCTATAAAATATGTATATGTTCTATCGGTTCCCATTCAGAAGCCTGAAACATCATAAGCCTGAAAATCAAAATCTTGAAACCAAAAGCCTGAAAATTCAGAATCCTGAAAACTCAAAATCCTGAAAGCCCAAAATCCTGAAAGACCAAAATCCTGAAACTCAAAATCCTGAAAACCAAATAATGTTAATATGTCACTATAAAGACACTAATATCTACCAACTGACCCTGACCCTAACCCTAACCCTAAGGTCCGTCACTATCGCACAGTCACCTGACCCGCGCCCTAACCCTAACTCACTTAAACCGCCCCTAACCCCAATATTTGTCACTATTGCATACATGCCTAACCTGCGCTCTAACCCTAACTCACTTAAACCGCCCCTAACCCTAAAATAAAACCAACCGCACACTTACCTGACCCCAACGCATGACCTAACACCACAGGGCTAACAATAGCAAAGCCACAATGACATCAGTATGTCTATTTTGTGTTTTCAGGATTTTGAGTTTCAGGATTTTGGTCTTTCAGGATTTTGGGCTTTCAGGATTTTGAGTTTTCAGGATTCTGAATTTTCAGGCTTTTGGTTTCAGGATTTTGATTTTCAGGCTTATGATGTTTCAGGCTTCTGAATGGGAACCGTTCTATCATGGTGTGGATGGCAGAAGAAATGGGGTAGGGGTTATCCTAACGGAACAGTATGCCAAGAGTGTTTTGGAGGTGAAGAGAGTGTCTAATAGAGTGATGTTCATGAAGCTTGAAATTGATGGTGTAATGATGAATGTTGTTAGTGCATATGCTCCACAAGGTGGGTGTGCGATGGATGAGAAAGAAAAATTTTGGAGTGAGTTGGATGAAGTGGTGGTGAGTGTACCCAAGGGTGAGAGACTAGTGATTGGAGCGGACTTCAATGGGCATGTTGGTGAAGTGAACAGAGGGGATGAGGAAGTGATGGGTAGGTATGGTGTTAAGGAGAGGAATGCAGAAGGTCAGATGATTGTGGATTTTGCGAAAAGGATGGACATGGCTGTGGTGAATACGTATTTTAAGAAGAGGGAGGAGCATAGGGTGACGTACAAGAGTGGAGGAAGATGCACACAGGTGGATTATATCCTATGTAGGAGGGCCAGTCTCTAGGAGATTGGAGACTGTAAAGTGGTGATAGAATGGTGGTCTGCAGGATGATGTTGGTGATCAAGAAGTGGAGGAGGAGTGTGAAAGCAGTGCCAAGGATTAAATGGTGAAAGTTAAAAAAGGGTGATTGTGAGGTGGAGTTCAGGGAATACTTAAGACAGGCAGTGGGAGGCAATGAAGAGTTACCAAATATCTGGGTAACTACAGCAGAGCTAGTAAGGAAGACTGCTAGGAAGGTGCTTGGTGTGACATCTGGACAGAGGAAGGAGGACAAGGAGACATGGTGGTGGAATGAGGAAGTACAGGAGAGTATACAGAGGAAGAGGGTGGCGAAGAAGAAGTGGGATTGTCAAAGAGATGAAGAAAGTAGACATGAGTATAAGGAGATGAGGCGCATGGCAAAGAGAGAGGTGGCGAAGGCTAAGGATAAGGCATATAGAGAGTTGTATGAGAGATTGGACACTAAAGAGGGAGAAAAGGACCTGTACCGATTGGCTAGACAGAGGGATAGAGCTGGGAAAGATGTGCAGCAGGTAAGGGTGATAAAGGACAGTGAGGGAAACATACTCACAAGTGAGGAGAGTGTGTTGAGTAGATGGAAAGAGTACAATGAAGGGCTGATGAATGAAGAGAATGAGAGAGAGAGAGAGAGAGAGAGAGAGAGAAGGTTGGATGATGTGGGGATAGTGAATCAGGAAGTGAAGCAGATTAGCAAGGAGGAAGTAAGGACAGCTATGAAGAGGATGAAGAATGGAAAGGCTGTTGGCCCAGATGACATACCAGTGGAAGCATGGAGGTGCTTAGGAGAAATGGCAGTGGAATTTTTAACCAGATTGCTTAATGAAATTTTGGAAAGTCAGAGGATGCCTGAGGAGTGGAGAAAAAGTGTTTTGGTACCTATCTTTAAGAATAAGGGTGATGTGCAGAGGTGTGGTAACTACAGAGGGATAAAACTGATCAGTCATAGCTTGAAGTTATGGGAAAGAGTAGTGGAAGCTAGGTTAAGAAGGGAGGTGATGATTAGTGATCAGCAGTATGGTTTCATGCCAGGAAAGAGCACTACAGATGCAATATTTGCTCTGAGGGTGTTGTTGGAGAAATACAGAGAAGGTCAGAAGGAGTTGCATTGTGTCTTTGTGGACTTAGAGAAAGCATATGACAGGGTGCCTAGAGAGGAGTTGTGGTATTGTATGAGGAAGTCGGGAGTGGCAGAAAAGTATGTAAGAGTGGTACAGGATATGTACAAGGGTAATGTGACATTGGTGGGGACTGCGGTGGGAGTGACAGATACGTTTAAGATGGAGGTGGGATTACATCAAGGATTAGCTCTGAGCCCTGTCTTACTTGCAGTGGTGATGGACAGGTTGACAGATGAGATTAGACATGAGGCCCCGTGGACTATGATGTTTGCAGATGACATTGTGATATGTAGTGAGAGTAGAGACCAGGTTGAGGAGACCCTGGAGAGGTGGAGATATGCTTTAGAGAGGAGAGGAATGAAGGTCAGCAGGGCTAAAACAGAATATATGTGTATAAATGAGAGGGAGGGTAGAGGAATGGTGAGGATGCAGGGAGTAGAGTTGGTAAAGGTGGATGAGTTTAAGTACTTGGGATCAACAGTTCAGAGTAATGGTGAGTGTGCAAGAGAGGTGAAGAAGAGAGTACAGGCAGGGTGGAATGGGTGGAGAAGAGTGTCAGGAGTGATTTGTGACAGACGGGTATCAATAAGAGTGAAAGGGAAGGTCTACAAGAGGGTAGTGAGACCAGCTATGTTATATGGGTTGGAGACGGTAGCATTGTCGAAAAGGCAGGAGTCAGAGCTGGATGTGTCAGAGTTAAAGATGTTAAGATTTGCACTGGGTGTGACTAGGATGGACAGGATTAGGAATCAGTATATTAGAGGGTCAGCTCAGGTTGGACAGTTTGGAGACAAAGCAAGAGAGGCGAGGTTGCGTTGGTTTGGACATGTGCTGAGGAGGGATGCTGGGTATATTGGGAAAAGGATGCTAAGGATGGAGCTGCCAGGTAAGAGGAAAAGAGGAAGGCCTAAGATGAGGTTTATGGATGTGGTGAGAGAGGACATGCAGGCGGTTGGTGTAAAAGAGCATGATGCAGAAGACAGGAAGAAATGGAAACAGATGATCCGCTGTGGCGACCCCTAATGGGAACAGCCGAAAGAAGATGATGATGATCTTTTAGCATAATAAATATATATATATGTGCATTGATTTTCCTTTTGTATAACAGTTTAGTATAAGATTATCTATCACCTGTAAGTTTACAGATATCTTTATCTTTTCAGGTGCCACTCTGTTCTACTTATTTATTTAGTGATTTAGTTATAATAATGTTGAATGTGCAAATAATTTAGAACTATTTAATGGATAATTTATACTATTATTACATAAACAGGTAGACAGTACACTATTTGTTGGATTATTTTATATTTGTGATTAACAGAAGAGGATTATTAAACTTTTATGTACTAATAGGGGGCTAGTTTTAAATGGCAAAATATATAATTCAATTTATTTTATTTTATTTTACATTTGTTGACCGGGATAGTCCGACTGGATTCATGCCCATTTTCAGCGGAGGCCCGGGGAGAAAAGCTCCAAGGTAAGTGGATACAATAAAAAGAATGAAAAACATATTACAAATATGGTATTGACAAAGAATACATAAGCAAACATGAATAGACAAGTTCGATAGGTTAGAGTTACTCCCTGGTGACAGTCAGGGGTAAATTCAACAGTAATCTGATTAATAGATTTTTCACATTCTTGATGAGAGTTAGCCAGGCTTATTGCAGTGGCAAAGCCAGTTTAGTGCCAGATGTTGTTTGAGTCTAGTTTTAAATTTGCCTAGGGAGGAGAGCAAAGTAATATCAGCTGGAAGTGAGTTACAGGCTCTGCCTACAGAGTTTGCAAAGAGGGAATCACCGGCTGCATTATTAATTTTGATTGTCTGAATTAGTAGTCTGTTAGAGGATTGAAGCAGTCGCAGATTGTTATAGGGGGTGATAAGATTTTTAAGTGCCAGAGTATTATCCAGATTATAAAGGATTTTATTAGCCATAGTAGGTTATATTGGATTAGACTGGGTAGTTCAAGCCACCCAAGCTGGTTAAGATTGATGCAGTGGTGTGTCCTAAAAGGCAGGCCAGTGGCAAACCTGGCAATGTGATTACAACAGGTTGAGAGTTTATTAAGTACAGTCTTGTTTAGATTAGAGAGTAGGGGGATGCATATAGAAGCGTATGATAGTCTCTTATTATTTTTAACTTATACAGTAATATTATATTGATTATTTGTAAGTCAAAGGAGCTTTTGACTAGTTTTTGAGGAATTTTTAAGTACTGGCAGATACAGAGATAGTAGTTAAGTTAGATAGGAAGTTTGTCTATTTGATAAGAAAACTAGGAACTTTGCTATTCATTGTAGGCTGTGTTTTACCAGTAATATATACACTTACAGACTTGCTTTTGTTATTTACAAGTAGTTTAGTTTGTAGAAAGGAAGAATTCAAAAAATGTAGAATGTTAAGATAGTGATGGAGGAATGCATTAGTCTTCTATACAATTAAATCAGTTTGGTGGATAAATGTGTCATATTATCTTTTAAAATAAATATTTTTAAATACACAGTAAGGGTAGTTTTAATCTATTATCTATTAATGTAACTGCATTACATAATGGCAACAAAAGGAAATCATTAATGAGATATCTAAAATTAAATAGAGGAGGCATTATATTATTTTAAGAGACTCACCCAATAGATAGAGATATACAATATTTAAATAATTTAGGTTACAAAATGTTACCATCTTCTTCTTTTAACAAAAAAGAGTAGAGGAACTGCTATACTTTAGAGAAAATCTATTGTCATGCCTTAGGTCATACAATCTACTAATGATCCCAAAGGAATCTATACATTTGCAATAATTAAATATAATGGCAAACTCTATACACTAGCTAATTTTTACTGGAACCCTGGATAGGTGCAAGAGTTGATAAAGATCACTTAAACTTACCACAAAGTCACTGGAATGGTAGTTTAATTTTTACAGGGGATTTTAACTGCATATCTAGTATAGAAGATACAAGTGAACAGAAGAAAGCTAAAAATTCTAGTATCAGCTAAAGCAATAAACAGATGGATTAGTAATAATAATTTAGTTGATTTAATAATAATTTAAAAGCTGAAGACAAGTTATTACCCAGGAGTTAATAAAATCTGTGTAGGCACAGTGTAGAGCCTACACAAAATGTTACCGTGTCTGTGTACATGGTTTCCCTCAGCAGCGCACCATGCATATTAATGATGGCATGTTGCTGAGGGAGAGCTGAGGAACATGGGTATTGAATCAGTGTAGGGAAAGGTGTAGTGCTAACCTTGTCTGCAGATGTGCAAGAGACTCCCTGGACTGTCATTTTGTACTATGTTAATTTTACTTTTTTTTACTAAAAAAATTCTTGCTCTGCGTGGGGCACAGCAATGCTAAGCGGCACCCACAGATAAGATAGCAGACAACTGCCAGACATCTAAAAATAGAAACGGGATATATTTAATTATTTATTTAAAGGTATGTTTAAGAGTATCTGAGTGTGTTTGTATGGCATGACATGGTTCTCAGCACTGCTTATAGGTAGCTCAGTGTTATATGT
Source organism: Protopterus annectens (assembly GCF_019279795.1). Classification (NCBI taxonomy): domain Eukaryota; kingdom Metazoa; phylum Chordata; order Ceratodontiformes; family Protopteridae; genus Protopterus; species Protopterus annectens. Next base: position 1,189,724,060 of record NC_056747.1, on the reverse strand, counting down.
AAAGGTACACCTGATGTTTGAGTATCCATGTAGCTTAATGGGTAAAGTCACACCTCCATGTGTAGTCCAGGGTTTGAATACATGGAAGGCAAATAACTATTTAATTTTAATATACACATTTTGCAGACTAATTTAAAATATGGCTCCTCTGCTAAGCTCTGCTGAGACCTGCTAAGCGCCACATAAACAGTATAATTGCTGACAATGTTTATGCACTGCTTGGCTGGTTTGTGCACTGCTAAGCTCTGCTAAGACTCCACTTCTGTGAGTTTTCAGACTTCTTAGCTCAGCCGTGCTGGTTTGTGCAGAGCTAAGTGATGCTGGACTTTTTTTAATGTTGCCCAGCGACATGTAAGTGTGGAAAAACAGCTTACATTAATCCCATTAAGTGGGAATACAGCAGACTCCATTGGAGTTCTGTCTCTGAAGGGTACTATGGCTGGTGTTGGTGAACGTGCATGCTTTCAGGCTCAGCGTTGGGGCATTCTGGAGTCCAGAGTCATGGCTGGACTCCTAGTTAAAAACCATGATGACCAGCTGCTGAAGGGAGGTTTCCAGGCCTCTGTGTGTAAGGCGGAGGCCTGGGACTGGCTGGCCAGAAAACTCACCAGTGTTACTGGTATTCCCCACACAGGTGAGTAGTGTCATCACCACCATGATGACCTGAAACATAGAAAGAGGGATCCTTGGATACCTGGGTCCAAGAAGCTTGGGCAGGGAATGCCCCAAAAGTATGTAGGTAATTTTACCCTTGTTTCACAAATATCTCATCTGAATGTCTGTAAAACTGCCATGCATAATGGTGTGTTTCTCTCCCAACAGCTGCAGAACAGAGGGTTTGCAATGTTAAGTCACGTGCCGGGTGCCTGACCAGGTTGCACCATGAGTATAATGAGTAAAGATGTATTATGCTAAGTGTAGTGAAATAAGCAAGAAAGGGTAAACCATTAACTGCATGAAAGTATATACAATAAAGTCTGTAGTCCAATAATTGCAGATTTAGATCTGTTTTGCAGGAAATGGATAATGCCAACTGTTGTGCAATAAAAACATGAAACAATACCAGTAACTGCATTAAAGTATATACAAATAAAGTCTGTAGTGCAATAATTGTGGAATTAGAGCTCTTTTGCAAGAAATGAATAATAACAATTATTGTGGAATAAAATATGAAACAATACCAGTAACTGCATTAAAATATAAACAATAAAGGCTGTATTGCTATAATTGTGGAATTAGAGCTGTTTTGGAAGAAATTAAAAGTGCCAACTATTATGCAATAAAAACATGAAACAATACCAGTAACTGCATTAAAGTATGTACAATAAAGTCTGTAGTGTAATAAATGTGGAATTAGAGCTGTATTGCAAATAAATAATGCCATCTGTTCTGCAATAAAACATGAATCAATATCAATAACACCAAGGAAAATGGTGTACATCAGGATGTCTTGTAACCATTGTGGTAGAGATGTATGCATTCAGGCTGTAAGGTAAGGTGCTTCAATCAAGTATAACACTGTAATAACTGTATAATGCAAATCTAATGGCTGCAAATTGTATTGTTTAACACATATACTACCATTCAAAGCTGTCTCTAGGCCAGTATTGTTCACATAATGCTCTGTCATCCACAGACACCAGGTAAGCAAGGTATACAGGTGAGGTAGCCCACTCCATGATCTGATACTGTTTGTTGACCACATATATTTCAACCCAGTAACAATAAAGTGTATACTCCAGCATTGTTAGACTGATATATAGCTTACCTACTGCCTATGTTATTATTGTATTTCATTCATGTGCATTCTACTGTCACTGCAGTAGAGTATAACACTGTAATAGTACTGCCAGGCCATATTTTGGTTCCACATAAGTTCTAGGCAGATATCAGTCAGTCACTAATCATCAGTGACTCAGTAGTTCAGTTTGTTAAATGCTCTGTATTTAGTACATTTTGCCACACACGGACCAGGGTTCGAATCCAGTGCTAGGTAGCACTAATATTACAGTAGCAGTCATGTAATGCTCACAAATTCTCTCTCCACAGGAACTACAGGTAAATGGGTGAGGTAGCCCATATTATGAGTAGAGAATTGTGTGTTTAGATTTCCCAGACTGTTAAAATCATTAGCAAAAATGTGAAAAATCAGCAATGTGCAGTCAGAAATAATATGTGTATTCTTGATATGGCTGTATGCCTAGAGTGTCTATTAAATGTTGCTGCAGTCGCAGTCACTTCTATTGAGTTCTATTCCCATGCCTGCCAACCAAGGCATGACTGCTGTCTAGTGTCTGTGCTGTACACATACATGTCTCTCAAGTGTCACGATTTCACGTGATGTAATTAATAGTGTGTAATCCACCTTTTACAGGAATACCATGGGAATGAGTATCTAGATTGCATATTATCACTATTTTAGCCCACAGAACACCTTGGTAGTTATATAGGTTTACTTCGTGTGTAAGTATTCTGTGTAGGTGTGTACCCACAGTTGTTACCATTTGGCTCACAGTGTCCCATACATATAGCTTGAGAGGTATGTATGTGCTATGTCAGCTACAGGAGACTTGTACTCACTGTAAACATAAAGAAAATACAGACCCCTAGAGTAGATAGTAGTAATGTTGTCAAGGAAGTAAGCTGCAATGCTCCTATTGGACTGATTTTCTCTCTCTCTCTCCCTCCACCCCTTATCTTCATTTATTTATTACTGCAATTTGTTAGTTATGGTTTACTATTAACATATGTGGTTCCATTAACTGTTTTTTTGGGGCATGTGTTATTATTGTTATGTATTATAATGGATGCATATTAACATATCTTGTTAAAGTAGCTATTTTGTTGGCCTTAAGCTGCAACTGTTACTGCCATGCTGTTATACTGACTGTTCTGTTATTCGCTGTTGTGTTCACATACTTTTCTTTGATATGTAATTGCATTATTTCCAGTGTTCTGCTGTACTGTTATTACTAACAATATTTTGTTAATAGCTAACCTATATTTATTGCTATATATCCATTATCACAGCATGTCAGGGTAGGCAAGTTCCTGGTGATCAGCCTACCTTGCCTCAACTGGTCATGGCACTGGGTCCTAGCATGTCTGGGACCCAGGTTGGTGGTGCCCCCTCCATTGTCCCTGCACCACCTGTGTCATTGTGTGGAACCGTTTCTGGGGACAGGGCCTGGCCTCCCTCTGGGAGTGGTGATGGAGGGACTGCAGTCACCCAGGATCAACTGCTGGACATGGTGCACAGGACTGTTCACCAGAACCATGAACGTCACCTGCGCCAGATTGAGAGCACGCTGGTCAACCTGGTGGGGCAGGCTCACCCTGGCTCTAGCACAGCCACCCTGAGGGCAGTGAAGGAATACTGCCAACTGTCCCATGGGTGGGGTTGTAAATCATACTGCTGCTATCTGGAGGCAACTGTGACTTGGTTCCACAACACTCTCCCCATCCAAGGTGTTTACCCCCTCATGTGTCACACTCTGCCCCTGTCTGCTGTCTTGTCTATCTGCAAATGAATTCTCTCCTACCCAACTTACCTCCCTTCATGTATCTATGTTCCTTCCCCTACATTCCACTGTCACCTTAAAAAAAAAAACATGGGCACCTGTCCCAAAAAAAAATATCGCCCCATACATAGCTCTCCATGTTGCATGTGTCCACTGGACACTGGACACCATTAATCTGGTCTAACTGGCTTGACAGCACAGTTATGTTGTCCTCACCCCTCACTCTGAGGTTTAGAAGTCCAAATTAATTTACAAAATCTGTCAAAATGCACAGCTGTTGCTGTACAAAATATGGATAGCTATGGGTCTTTCCTACACCCTTCCTGCACATCCTTAACTGCCTTTCACTATGTTTTCCCCCTGCTTTTCCCCATATCACCATTTTCCTATCACCCCCTTTTTCTTTTTTTATATTTTTTTAGCTCGGATTTCCATGGTGCGGCACACCACGCCACTTCACTTAGCTAAGCTTAAATGAGTTATTACATTGTTAGACATGTACAAAATTATACCTCTGTCAAGTTTCAAACCCAGGCCCCTCTCATCGATAGCCCACTGCACTGACCTACCACGCCACACAGATCTGATGTAAAACAGTTGTTTCCAGCAAAACATACTGAGTGCCACTTACAGTCATTAGGCATGTAACTGAAATAAAACCTAATGGGAAAAATGGGAGTGTACCTTGGACTCTGGTGCAATAATGCACCAGTAGACAGCCAAAGACATAATAATGAATGTAAATGAGGCCTGTGACAGCAGGTATATGTGCCCTTTTATCAACCACTTGTAGAAAGACACCTGCTAAGGCAGCAATAGCAAAGTACATGTACAACGGGGACCCTGGTGCAGAAATATAAAGCCATGCACATAATGATGGATGTAGTATTGTTTCTCACAGCCTGTATATGTGCACATATATCTTGCAAATACACATGCTTTTTGCAGTGACTCAGTGGCACAGTTTGTTAAATGCCTTGCATGTAGTGCATTCTGCCACACACAGTCCTGGGTTCAAATCCAGTTTTGTCCAGCAGTTCAATTACATTATTGTGAGGACAATAAGTAATGACTGAGTCATGCAATCCTAATCCACACATGTTACGGCTAGTTAATTAACTGCTACCCAGTTTTGCAAGTCAGAGACCTGCAGGTAGGGACACACTACACATATCTATGTAGCCTAACTATATGTTGCCTTCTGCTCTGTTACTGGCACCGGTGCATAACAGACATACCTTAATCACATGCCTCAATTGGACTCTACAGGGTAACTTTACCCTGGCTCTGCTGTAATGACAGGGTTGACACAGCCATTACAGTTACACATACAGCTTGCTGTCCTCAAAAGTGTCCACAGTCCCAACTATGTGCACTAGGCTGCAGCAGCAGCTGCAGCTTGCAGCATCCACAGCTGTATGTAAAGGTAGCTGCTACAGACCTACCATATCACCTAACTCTCTAGAACATGGGCTCCAGACACAGCCATATATAATGGGGGGGGGACTAAGGCCCAGAGATAGGGACATGGGTGACGATTTGCCCCTACAAAGATAGTAGGTTGATAGAATAACAATTATTGCATTAGCATGCATATTCTAACCGGTATGAAGTCTGACATTCAAGTGTGCCTCTTTCCTTATTGACCTCAACCCACAATGTTTGCAAGTGAACTGCCAGATGACCACTATGTCATGGGACACTGACCACACATATGAGGTGAAACTGTGGACATATCCCATAAATCTCTACAATTGACAGTTATGGTACCTACCCTCTATGATGCTGTACTCTTTAGACCTCAGTGATGTTCATTTTTACAACTAAGAAAGGGGCCCAGGTCTACATGAAGGCCTTATATATTGCACTGGGTGGCCTGTCATTGGCCAATCACAGTGCAATTCAGCTGTTGTGGCTGAAATTATCAATTCTAAGCCACAGACTGGTGCAGAGTCAATTACCTGCTAGTGAGCAGTACCTTAAAAAGGCAAGCAGCTGCTTATGGGGAACAGCTCTGTATAACACTTTATTCATGCAGAGAGCAGACTTCCAAAAGTATACCAGAAGCAAAGTTCACAAAAGGAGTATTGCACTCCAGCAGGTATGTAATAGATTTTCCCATACAACAGAATGTGGCTGGGAGAATGGAGGTATGGGGAAGAGAGATTAAAACAGTAAGCCTGTCTTAGATCTATGGTAATGATGTGTCAGTGATACTCTGCTGTTCTACACCTACAGGCATGCCTCTCAACTGTCCCTGATTTGTAATCACATCTCAGCTCTGTCCCTGCCAATCCCTCCTACAATGGTTGGCCATTGCAAGAAAGCAACTGGATTATGCATACTACATAGTGACAATGAGTAAGAGTGTGTACTCCTGTAATGTCAAACGATGTACTGTAATTCACGCCTCTCATTCAGTCACTGTCTCACATACATAGTTCTAACATTTTAAAAGTGTCCCTGAATGTCCTTGATGTACTCTGGCTAAGTCCCTGTTTCTGTTGATGTATGTCCCTGTTTGGTTGATGGCTATGCCTAACATACCTGTCAAACTCCTACAGCATAAAGCCAGGACAAAGCCATCATTTATGGAGGACAAAGGCCCAAGCTCAGCGACAGTGTTTACATATTTATCAGAGATCCACAAGTTTGTGTGAAAATGAATAAAACTATGAGGCAAACATCCTGAAATTCTGCAAACATCTGTATAGTTGAGAGGTATGATGCCTACAGGGAGCATATACTATTGCAGGCTTGCATTGCTTTCTGTCATTGTGGTAAACTGGTGTTTCTGGACTGTTCCCATACAGTTGTTGTAATAACACAATGTTAATTGTCTGGCAGTGGCCATATGACATATTAGTGGGAGTTTGCCCATAGGGGACACACCACAGTAGACTGCAGTGCTGGGTGTTGGGATATACAGCAGAATCTGTCATGGCACATAGGGACATACCCAAGTATTGCTACTATCTTGGTGGTATCCACACACATACCAGACTGTGGGGTATGATGTGTGAGGGAGCAATGGATAATGCAGGCCATTATGGGTGTGCTGGATCTGTACATAGTGGATGTCCACATATCTGGTCCTGTAATGTGTTCCCTTTTTGTTGTCTTTCAGGAACTATGTACCACCGAAGACATGCCCCCTTCTCAGAGGCGTAGAATGACATGATAGTGGATGGACTGAAAAGTACAATTTTGTACCTACCATAAATGTAGATGTTCGAGTGTAAACACTGCTGCAGTCATTATACTTGGGTTATCCTACCATCAGGCGGTTCCCCAGTCGGCCTGAGTTCCAAAGTCTTGGTCCGGTGTCGGTTGCTGTTGCCTCCTCCCTGATGTCAGTGCGACAGGGGTACATAAGATGCAGCCAACGCCATTTTCGTCAGTGTTTCTTGCCCCAGATGTCAGGTGCCCCCAAATAGGTAGGCAATTCAAATTGCTAGTAAAATATACAAAAGAAAAGTAAACAACCATTTTTAGTTACCAGCAAATACTCCCCATAGGTAGTAAAGGGTAGATGACCTAGGTACGTACCAGAAAGTAAGAGGGGAAGGCAGGAGGGTAACCTGGACTGCAGCAGTGTTTACACTCAAACATCTACATTTATGGTAGGTACAAAACTGTACTACGTTCATCGTGTTTCACTGCTGCAGTCATTACACTTGGGTGGAATCCCAAAGCTGAGGTAGGAAGGCTGGATCTATAAGGCATTAGGGGTGGCTATAAGGCCTTGCAGCACAGCAGTGGCAAAGCCAGCTCTGGATTTGGAGTATAACGGCAAATGGTAATGCTTGGTGAAGGTATGCACAGAACTCCATGTTGCTGCTTCCAAAATATCCTTGGTAGGTACTCCTCTGAGGTAGGCAGTTGAAGTGGCTGTTGCCCTGGTGGAGTGAGATCTAATGCTGCTAGGTACAGTTTTCCCATGGTGAGTATAGCAGAAACGTATAAAATGTCCTATCCATTTTGAAATAGTCTGTTTTGAAATGGCTTCTCCCTGTGCTCTTGCAGCATATGCTACCAATAATTACTCAGATTTTCTGAAAGCTTTGGTTTTGTCCAAGTGGAAGCGTAACTGCCTGTGAATGTCCAAAGAATGTAGTAGTCCTTCCCCTTTGTTCTGTGGTTTTGGATCAAAAGTTGGCAAGTGAATAGTTTGGTTTAGAGCCACACTTGATACCACCTTTGGCATAAACGTGGGGTTAGTTCTTAAAGACACCCTGTCCTGGTGGAAGATGAGGAAAGGTTCCACTGCCATTAGTACCTGTAATTCTGAAACTCTTCGTGCTGATGTTATTGCCAGTAGCAGATCAGTTTTCCAAAATATGTATTTTAATTCTGCTGTGTTAGCTGGCTCAAAAGGAGGTAAAGTTAATTTTTCCAAAACAAAGTTGAGGTCCCAAGTTGGTGTAGGTGCTCTATGGGGCGGTCTTATGTTTTTAGCCCCTCTGAGATACTGTTTGAGCAAAGGATTAGAAAAAAATGGTGGATCCGTGTTGTAATGAGCAGAAATGGCTGAGGCATGGATCTTGATGGATGAGAAGGAGAGGCCCTTGTCCAGCATCTGAGTTAAGTATTGAAGTATCTGAGGAATGTTTGGGACAAGAGGGTCAAGGCTGTGCAGTTGGTTCCAGGCACAGAATCTCTTCCATTTATCCGAGTAGGCTTTCCTGGTGCTAGGCCTTCTGGCCTCCAGAATGACATCCATAACAGCTTTGGGGAGAGGCACTGCTTGCTTGACTAAGGAATTTTCCATGCAGCCAGGTTTAAGGTCTTTAGCTGGCTGTGAAGTATCTGATTGTTGTGCTTTGTCAGCAACTGTGGGATTTGAGGCAAAATCCAGGGTGGTTCGTGTGCTAAGTTCTTTAAGATTGGGTACCAGTGCTGGTGTGACCAGTCTGGTGCAATCAGGATCATCTTTGGCTCTTCTTGCCTGGCTTTTATGAGTACCTTTGGAAGGAGAGGTAAAGGAGGGAAAGCGTATACTTGCAGGTTTTTCCAGCTGAATGAGAGGGCATCAACTTTCCATGCTTGTGGATGGTAGCTCCTTGTGCAGAATTTCTGTAACTGGCAGTTCATTGGGGATGCAAACAGATCTATGTCCGGGCTCCACCATTTTTGTGTTATCATTCTGAATATTTGTGGGTTCAATTCCCATTCGTGGGGGTCCATGATGTTTCTGCTTAGGTCGTCTGCCAGTGTGTTTTTCTCTCCTGGCAGGAATTCTGCTTGCAGATGAACTTGGTAGTCTAGAGCTGTGTTCCAAAAGGTCATGGCTTGTCTGTAGAGGGGGTAGGAGTGTGTGCCCCCTTGCTTGTCTATGTACCACATAACTGTGGTGTTGTCTGTCTTTAGTAGTAGTTGTCCTGGATGCAGCAGGTCCTTGAAAGCTATAATTGCATTTTGTACAGCTAGCATCTCTTTTTGATTGATGTGGAGATGTCTTTGCTCTGTGGGCCACTTGCCCTGAATACATTTTCCTGCCATGTGTGCTCCCCAGGTGTAATCCGATGCATCTGTTGTCATTGTTTGCCTGGCTGTGGGTTGAGTAAAAGGCTGTCCCTTGTTGAGGTGACAAGCTTGAGCCCACCATCGAAACTCATGTTGAAGGCAAGGAATTAGTGGTATAGCTGTTTCCAAACTTTAGGTACCATTGTAGTTTCCTCATATGCAGTCTGGCATATGGAATTAGAAGTATGCAAGATGCCATGTAGCCCAAGGCCTGCAGAATTTTTCTTGCAGGGAGTTGGGTCTTTGTTGCCATCAAATGAAAGTATTGAGTCAGTTGTCCTTGCTTGTCTGGCATGAGATAAGCCATCTGGGCCGTTGTGTTCAAGCTGGCACCCAGGAATATTATCTGTTGTGAGGGCACTAGTTTTGATTTCTTTTCATTTACTGTGTACCCCAGGCAACTTAATAACTTTTTTTTACATACGCCAGATGCTTTAGAAGGATGTCCTTGCTCTCTGCTTGAATCAGGCAGTCGTCCAGGTATGGATACATTTGAATTCCTTTTTGCCTGCAAAATGCAATTACTGGTGCCAGGCAATTTGTGAAGACTCTGGGCGCAGTAGGTAAGCCAAAGGGCAGTGCAGAGAATTGATAGTGCATTGAACCAGCTAGAAATCTGAGGTATCGTCTGCAGTTTTGTCTGATAGGGACATGCAGGTATGCCTCCTTGAGGTCCAAAGTCACGAGCCAAGCTTTCTTGCCCAGCATGGGAAGAAGCTGCTGTAGTGTCAACATTTTGAATTTTGGAACATCCAGGTAAGTGTTTAGAGAAGAAAGGACCAGAATGGGTCTCCAGGCTTTGTCCTTTCTGGGAACCAGAAAGAGTCTTGAGTAAAATCCTTGTCCTTGCTCCTGTGGTGGTACCTTTTGAATAGCTCTCATGTCCATGAGTGCTGTAATTTGCTTTTGAGCCTCTGCCCATTGATTTGGTGGCAGATTTGGCATTCCTTTTAACCTTGGCAGAGTGTGAAAGTAGAACCTGTAACCTTGAGATACAATGTTGAGAATCCATTTGTCTTTGTTGATGCAATGCCAATTGTGAAAGAAAAGTGCCAGTTTTCCTCCTAAGGGTGATGCCAAGAGAGAGCTGTTTGACAGCTGTAGTGGAAAGTCATTGAGGCTGCTTTTTATAAGATTGAGGCCTGTCTTCCCCTTCTTTCTGGCCTGGTGTACCCCATTGTCAAGGCCTGTAAGGGCCTTGTGTCTGACCTCTACCTCTTGGACGTCTATATCTGCCCCTTTGAGGTCTGCCTGTGACTGGAAAGGACCAATTCTTTGTTGGCCAATTTCTGCTAAAACGAGGATGCTGAACCTGTAAGAAATCTTTCACCATTTGCATAGATTTTGCCTTATCCTCCATCTTCTTTAATACCTCCTCTGCCTTAACTCCAAGCAACACATCCCGCTGCAAAGGTGCACCAATAATTTGGCCTTAACATGATCTGGTAACGTATGTTCTTTTAACCAAGCATGCCTTCTAATGACAGAGCCTGTAACTGCTGCTCTACAGGAGGCCTCTAAGGAATCAAACCCACATTGCAAAGTATGTTTTCCCACTTGTTCAGCTGCATGCAATAAATCCTGCATTTCTTTAAAATTAGGAGGATCTAAATCTGGAAGCATCTTTTGTTTCAAATGAGACACCAAAAATTGCTGATATTTTAGCATGTGAAACTGGCAATTCAAGGCTCTCATTGCTAGAGTTGCAGACGTATATACTTTCTTTCCCCATCTGTCTAATGCTCTGGAATCTCTGTCAGAGGGAACTGGGTTTTTTGCTGATGAGGCCTTAATCCCTTTGGGTCCCTGAGAAATAGTTTCAGGGTCAGCAACAGGGCTTTTGTACAGAAATTTGTGAGAGTCAGGGACTCTGTAATATCTATCAGGTTTAACTGGGGCTGGGGGTAAGGAGTCAGGGTTTAAGCTAGATTCAGTGTACACATCATCCACAATATCTAACACTAGCGGAATAGCAAGGGGTCTGTGTTGAGGCAATAAAAGAAAGTCTCTGAGCCTTTTCTTGGATTCTGAGTAATCCTGGCCTTCCCAATGGAAATGCTCCCTCATGGTATGTAAGATCTCCCCAAAGGAGTAATCCTCAGGCAGAGAGGCTGATGGAATTGATTCCTCAGCATCAGAATCCTCATAAGGGGGCAAAGAATATCCTAGGTCTGAGGATGAATCTGAGGAAATGGACACCTGGTCGGAAGATTCATAGTCTGCATCCTGTCTGGGCCTTTTATCAGGAGGGGGATGGGACCCCCTGACCAGGGTGATTAGATCTTCGGCCATTTTTAGCATTTGTTTCTTAGGCATTGAAGCCTGTCCTGGAGAATGCTGTGTCTGTTTCTTTGTTTTTAAGGGGGGCTTAGACTTAGCAGAGGGTTTAATGGTTAATTGGGTAGGTCTGAAAACACCATCTAAAGCTATGGATTGCTCAGCTACTTTGGTTCCCTCTGAAGGGTTAGTTTCGGTAAGCTGAAAACCTAGAGCATCCGAAGGCCCAGCCAGCTCCACGTGGGAGTCAGAGGCGGTCTGTGGTTCTGTGGAAGCGGTCGTCAGGGGCTGCGTAGGCACCTCGCTGAAAACCGGAGAACCGGCGACCAGCCTAGAAGAGGCCTCATCGTCAGTTTTGGGCCTCGGATGCCTGTCCTTGTCCTTGAGCTTTTTATGTATTCCAGTCATCGGAAGTTCTGACAGCATGGTGTAATTGAACTTTCTGCCAAAATAATGTCGGGCAAAATCAAACCGACATTTAGTAGTGCGCTTGTTAAACCTAGCACAAAACCAACACCCAGTGACGTCATGGTCCGGGCCTAGGCATGGAATGCAATAGGAGTGGAAATCCTTATGAGGTATTTGCTTCCCACAAGAAATACAGTTATTAACTTTTACTGACATCAGTCTGAGGCAAGAAAAAGTTTCCCCAACGGGGTACTTAGCTTTGTAGAAGACTTCGGTTCTGGATTCGGAATGAAAATCTCAGGAGTCGGCCGACCGGCACTTGCGAACTGCTTCTGCTTCGGGCACCACGCGGCAAGAAAGACTGAAGAAAATGGTGTCTGCTGCATACCTGTCGCACTGACATCAGGGAGGAGGTGACAGCAACCGATGCCGGACCAAGACTTTGGAACTCAGGCCGACTGGGGAACTGCCTGACGGCAGGATAACCCAAGTGTAATGACTGCAGCAGCGTAGCACGATGAACATCAGCACCATCAGATGTTGTCCAGGGGGAGGCATAATAGGTAGCAGTGGGAAGCATTATGGGCAGACCTTGTATGGGATGTCAATCAGATTGGCCGACAGGGCAGGAACAATGAGCAGGTCAGACACCAGGCCACAGACATGGTGAATGTTGCATGGCGAAGGGCAGCTGATGTTGCCAGGGACTGTGCTGCCACTGGTGGAGGGCCTCAACAGAACATCCACTCACAGCCACAGAGGAATTCCTGGTGAACCTGGGAACACACAACAGCTCCCAGGCATCCATCATAACATACATCGTAGTGCTGGGTCCACAGTGCCCACAGCAGAGGAGCATGCAGGTAAGCATACTGTGTTCAACAGTGTAATACTGTATCAGTCATTGTGGCAGGCTGTACATACCTGTACATGAGTGTTAGGTCTATCTGTATTGGGGGAGGGAGGTTAGGGTTTATGTGCAGTTGTGCACACATATTCAGAATGTCAGCAATACTGCCAGTATAACAGTAGGTACTGTACATGTGTATATCTGCACATATTACCTTGTAGTGCTGCAACATTTAGTGGCACTGATAACACCTCTCCCTCACCTTTTCATAGGTCCATAAGGAGTGGTCCAAGACCATGATCCTGTACCTGGCAAATGTGATACAGTTTTTTACAGATCATGTATACCTTATGAAAGTTAAGGGCTGCCATACTGCCCTATGTACAAATGTGTTTAGCCAGAGTAGAATATTTGTATGTTCCATTCTGGAACAGATAACTATGGTTCATATACTGGTTAGTCACAGGTGTTTATTTGAATGACCATCAACACTTCTGCACTTATAGTTTTGAGTGGCTACACAGCCTGGTATATATGAGGCAATTACTCCAATATGCCTGTTCAAACACAAAAGGGAGATGCTACATACCTGAGGCAGTGACACCAGTACTGGCATATCATTCTCAAGATAGGTGTACTGGGTTTTATGTGTAGGTCTATCATGTATAATGTCATATTTCATACCTTATAGGCAGACTATACTGACAACTTTACCTGGGTGTGGCTGACATGCATGTTATAAAGGGCTTGACTTGTCTGTGTATGTTGGTTTGAGGTTGTCTGTTGTGCATGAGACTAGAGAAGAGAAGATGTGTGACTGGTAATGCAGTTGTGGATCCTCATTTGTATGTGTCTGTGTGGATTACCATACATAAAAGTGCAGGTAGTAAGGTAGTGCTTTTGTCTTGGTTTTCACAGGTGCCCGGGGGGGGGGGGGGTTTGGACTCTGTTCCCCTCACAACCTGATGTCAGTGTCTCATCGGACTCTGATGATGATGGTGGCCATAGTGAGGCACAGTTGGGGTTGTTGGGGGCTGAATCTGTCCCAGAAGTTGACATCCCTCTTCTGCCCCCATTGTCACTGCACACAGTCAGTATGCCCACACATATCCAGTTCTCAGAGGCCACAGATATTGGACAATCAGAGGGTAGCAACACTGAACAGGACAGTATGGCAACTATGGCATCAGTGAGTGTAGACAATGGTCATAGCCAGAGAGTTGGCAAGGTCCCACACAGGCAGATTGACAGGGGTGCTCATAGGAGGAGTGCTGTCCACCCAACACCTGTCGCAAGTGTCATATCATGAGTCACTCAGCGCATGTTTTGGGCCATCATGGAGACACAGGCCCATTCTGAATAAAACACCAGATGGATGCTTAGGGTTATGGATGCAGCACAGTCTGACATCTGTCATTGACTCCACCGCATTGGGGACACCATGAATTGGTTTACTAATGCAGTGGACAGACGGTGGGCTGAGATAGTATCTGTCTTGGGCCACACATTGTCTGTGCTGGAATATCTGGTTGGAGTTTGGAGTCGGAAACGTGGACGACGGTCAGCAACACCATCTGCTGAGAGTCCAAGTGGCCATGCACAGTTATGTTCCTGTAGTGGCAGTACCTCCAGCGCTACACAGGGAATTGTGCTGTCAACACCACAATGTGGCAGGCCATAGGCATGTGGTCCTAGGTGGTCCTGTGGGGGACACAGCCCCCAGCAATTTGCAGTCACCATCAGGTACTAGCACCCCATCTGACCTTGGGAATGGTGGTGCCAGCACTACTCCTGACAGAGCCAGTTCCCATGTTTGTGGCCAGAGACGGTGAACTGTCCACTCTGCCATGTATGGTCTACAGCTGTCCAACTTACACATGTGTAGGGATAGCAATGGGCTTAACTGTGTACACACACACACACTCAAACACCACTCTCACATGCAGGTCACCTACAGACACACACGGCACCTCTCCATTGCCCAACTTTCCCACAGCCCTCATGAGTCACACACATGTTGTCAACTGTTTGGCACAGCCTAGGCCTCCGGCAACCCCACACCACACCCTGTGCCAGTGATGATACCTGTGCTACATCCCTGCTATCTGTGCCATCAATGCAGGGAAATGCTACTATGTGTCTGATGCACAGGGTGTCTACATAACGTGACATGTACTTGTGTAGTGCAGTATTGTTTTGCCATGCCACTTGTAGGCCACAACAGGTATTGTATGCTGGCATGTGTCATGACTACACATCACACTTTGTGTATCTTTGTTGCATGATGTTGGACTGGTGGTAGTATTACAGAATGACAGTTGTGTCATGGACCTGTGTATGTTTCTGTTCCTGGAGGATACACTATGTACACATTGCGGCAATATAGTGGCACAGGATGGCATGGCAGCACAGCAGAAATAAGACATCAGCAAGGTACGGCAGTATACGTGCATGGCATCCTAGATGCATATGTGTAAAACAGTCTATCAGGGACAATGGGGCAGTCAGCGTATTCATGCATTCATACTTTGTGATAAAGTCTGCTACCCTGGCTATGTCACCTAGGTTATCTGAACTTACAAATCTAGAAGGTATGGTGATGGAGTTGACAGGTCTACAAATATCTTGTGTCTGGGTCAGACAGGTGGTGGACATCAGTTATGATTATGTATAGGAGGGCAATTTAGGGCCAGCAGCTAGTCACAGGGCCAGAAAGTGCATAACCATTGCACAGGGATAGTCCATAAGGCCATGTCTGTAGTGCTGCACAGGGATATATTTATGCACACACAGACCCACAAAGTTGGTTGATGTAAGAGTAGAACCCCTACCTATCTAGTATTACACACTATATCTTGCAGTACTCATCACATGTGCCATGCAGTTTACCTGATATTAAAGTGTCAGCCAGCACTCTTGAGGTGGATGACATAATCAGGCCTTGTAGAGGAGGGCAATACAAAGGTCAGCAGCTACTCATAGGGCTATAAAATGCATAACCATTGCACAGGGATAGCTCATACAGGCTTGTCCATAGTGCTGCATGGGGATATATTTACACACACACACACACACACACACACACACACACACACACACACACACACACACACACACACACACACACACACAAACACACACACACACAGGCTGATATAAGATTAAAACCCCTACCTATCTACAATTACACACTATAGCTCACAGTACTTATCACATGCACCACAGATTACATATGTTGTATGTGTGATTGCAGGCACAGTATTTGTGGAGTACACAAAGTAGCCTTGTGTTAGATAGCATGTGTGGCCTGCAGAGTGACATTGCTTGGTACTGCTATTGTATCTAGTGTCCTAGGAGTGGGGTACCTGTCACTATCCCTGTTATGTGTGTATGGTTAGCAGTATCGCCATATGTGTCTGGTTGCAGTTAGATAGGCACATGTGGCCAGGAACAATATGGCCTGTCCAAGGCATGTGTTGAACCATTGTACAGTACAACACCCACTCACCTGTGTCTGTCTACAAGGTGACAGCCCACAGGCACAGCGGTCTGTGGGTGAATGGATTATGTACTGTTGCAGTCTTGGTTTGGTTCTTTTTGGCAACTGTTTTGGTGTGTGAGTGCAGATAACCTCAGCATTCTGAGGGTATGTGGGGAAATCCTTACACCCCCCCCCACACACACACGCACATATATATATAAATCTGTATAACAGGGATGTCTCTATAAATGTTGCTGTGTGTACGTTATGTATATGACTTCTGTAGACATATGTCGATAGTCTATGTATTATTGTAATACATATAGCTATATGTAATACATATAGCTGTATGCATATATTGGTATTATATGTATATGGGGTACATACTGATAGATACACTACGTATGCGGGAGGAAGATAGGGTCAGACAGATATGCAGAGGTGGCTGTGTGTATGTACAGATGTATTTCCACATAGCAGATCCTTGTGAGGAAGAAGCAACAGAATTGCACTCAACTTAGCTAAGTGTTGGAGCATGCCCAGTGGGACTACCAGTACTTACAAGGTGACTCCATGCCAGAGCTACCTGCACTCCAGGCTGGGATTTTGTGTGCTACAGACATTAGCACTGCCCCTGTTTCTGCAGCACAGCACTGCCCTGACATTGACCACATAATTTCCTGGCTCTGTGCTGTAATTAATATGTGACCAGGGTACATGATGTAACACCACATACAGGGTGACAGTTTGCATACCTCTCACTGTACATGGTTTTTATAATGTCCAGCATTTCACCCTATATGTCTGGCCTGTTCCTCATACATTTGTGATGTTCCAGTAAAATGTTGTATAAGGCAGTCAGTGAATAGTACTGTCAAACAGTTGATTGTTGGACTTTATGTCCTTCAGATACTCTGTACTGATGCAATCCGCTTTTATATTAGCTGCCTTCTAGGTGAATCAGAGCATCTGAATGTCTGTCTCTAGTTTTGGCCCTTTGTCCCACCATTCTCTCTGGCTTTGTCCAGCTTTCATGCAGTAACAGATTGAGGGGTATGACAGTCTGTGGGGACACCACTATATGACTACCTCCCATGCAAAAGATGTTTATACTGCCAGATTCAAACCATCAACGCTATCGTCCATGCTAATATCCCTAGCCTACTGAGTTACACAGGCTGCCAGACAGGGATGCTTCATTCATCACATAATTAAGAGCAAACAGACATGCATTGTCACCCCTGCATTACGTGAGACATAGAACATGTCACCAGGTTCTATGTCACAGCCCTGGAATTGGCTGGTCTGCTGATATATCACTGCAGATTTACTGTTACAGCAGTTGTATGGTTACACTGATGTGTTGGGGGTGGGGGATGACCAGCCCATGCTTTGCTGGCATAGACAGCTGTGAGACTGTCATGTGACCCCACTGTTTGCCATCTCCCTTGAATAACGTAGTGGACTTTTCAGCTATGTGCTCTAGTGCATATTATGGAGCACATACTATTGGTCAGAGTACCTATCATCCTAAGTGGCTGTTAGATCTTCCCAAGTAGCCCAGTAGCCCACTATATTCCCTTGTATACATGTGGCAGGTACACACATATGTTATCATATTCTAATACCCCTTACAAGTGGTGAATAGGTGTGTGACTTACCTTGCAAATTCAGCAGTTGAGAGACCTGTAGTTCAGGGCTGACTCTAGCTGATTCATGCAGTACACAGCCAATACATGGTTAGGTACAGGTTGCATGGGCTGGCTGGCATCATTTTTACTAATATGTATGTGAGTCAGAGTAAGGTGTCAGTCCCTAGGGCCCTAAGTTTTCAGTGCATGTGCTATACATTGTCTCTTGGCCAAGGTCAGGGCATACTGGGCACACCTACTTCTGCCTATAGGGACAACCTCAGGGGTTTCTTGCTCGGAGTCCCCCTATGACTGTGGCTGTGGTGACCTAGACACTGCTGGGGGGCTGTGTATCCCTTCCCTTTGCTGATCCTGCTGCAGCTGTTTCCATAGGATCATATTGTGTAGAATGGCACATACTGTGAACATGTGTGCACATGTGGCTGGAGAGTACTGCAGGGCTCCACCAGCTATATCGGGGCACTGGAACTGTGACTTCAGCAGCCAAAACACATGCTCTATAACATTCCTAGTTTGTGTATGCGCCTTATTATGGCATTCTCCTGTGGGTCTTCTGTGTTTGTGTGTGTGTGTGTGTGTGTGTGTGTGTGTGTGTGTGTGTGTGTGTGTGTCTGTGTGTGTGTGTGTGTGTGTGCATTTCTTATGGGTGTCATCATCCATGGTTCCAGTGCATAGCCAGCATCCCTCAGTAAATAGCCATGTGGGCTGTCCCCCTAGCAAACATCTGGTACAGTTGTGATGCATGCCAGACATGGGAGTCTTGATAACTGCCAGGGTTGCCAGCACACGCATTCATGATAATGCCCTGGGCATTGCACATGACCTGGCAGTTGATGGAGTGATACCTCTTGCGGTTGACATAGATTCTACCTTCCTCACTGGGTGGTGCCTTGTTGTTAAATTGGTGCAATCTGTGGCACCCAGTACCTCAGGGTAGCGTGCTACATGGTAGACGTGTTACATACTGCTGGCCCTCACCTCAGGGGTGATGGGAAAATAAATGTCCTCACTGGCATGTGGTAGCATGGCATCCAGAAACTGGTGAAGTATCCAGGATGCTCATTTCCCCAACTGGTCTTTAGAAAGTATCTGTAGCTAGTATCCTAAGAGCTACACATATCTTTGTTTCCACTGGGATGAGTTCACCTCTTTGGCTCTGGTTCTGAGTTGGGCTCAGCAGAGCTCAGTGAGTTCTTGTAGTATGTCCCTATCCACCATGTAGCACTCTACAATCTCCAGCTAATGTAGCTCCTGGAAGGTTACCCTGGGACTGAACACTCTTCTCCTTCTTAGTCTAGGCCTATAGTCAGCAGCAGCAGCAGCATTAACCGCAGCATCTAGCACATACATATGTAGCAGACCTGCAGCAGCCCCTAGCATTCCTTCAGTTAAAACTCCCAAATCTGTACTCCATTGGTGCAGAGCATGGGGGTAAAATCAGATTGCAGGGTGTATGCAACCTTTATAGTGCTCTGCTGAAGGTGCAGCATGTGTGACTGGCTACCTATGATGCATTCCAGCTGCTACATACATCATTAAGTACTGTTAATAGCCCTAGTTTAAGTGAAGCAGAGGTCATCAGTAATTAAGATACCATTGCCTTTCTCAGCCAATTTTTTTATGAACAGCCTTCCTTGCTCAGCAGAGCACCATGCCGCATAAACATGAGCCATGAAGGTAAACAGTTCTCAGCACTCAGTTTATACACCCCATGAAAGGCCACACTCAGCACGGCAGCACGTAGTGCAAACATGCTGAAACCCAATGAAACACATGCCCCAAAGGTAAACATAGCTTAGCAGTCAGTGTACACACCCCCATGCTCAGCAGGGCACTGCACAAACAGGTGTTGGTGAGCTTCAATGAGCTTACAAGTTCTCAGGCACACTCCCTTTTGATGTCAACTACTTCTTCTGTGGACCCCAACATAGTTCTGTGCCTACATGGATGGGATTTGCAGACACAGATACCCATTTGTGCTACTGAGTAACCACAGCTCATCTGCATAGGGATCCGTGCACACAACTTGGAAACAACACAGTTCCAGGCACTGCCTCCTTAGCAACAGAACCATTCCACCACTGTAGATACTCCACACAGGGTCCTATAATACATTACTGTCATATACTACTAAATTTCATTTTTATACTTTTTAATTATTATTTTTTTCATAATGGCATGTTTGTGCAGTGCGGCATGCCATGTAAACATACCTACATTATTAAAAAAAAATAAAAATTATTTTAAATTATTTTCCATACAGTTTTGGACACACTGTGGGTACTTTGCACATATCTGCCGCTGCTATGCTATTTCTGCCCCACTACCTGCACTTTTGCAGCCCATTTTTTTTTTACATCCTGTATGGAATTTTTCCATGTATACTGCAGACCCCAATATGGGGTCTGCAGGACTGCCTATCTGCTTCCTGGATCATTCTACCTCTCTCATTTGCATGCAAATCACCTGCTTATCAGGTGATTTGCATGCCATGGATACTTCCGTGTAGGCGCATGCGTGCATGCGTGCAGCCCAGCTCTGTTTGCTGGATCACAAATCAACTTACTTTCATGGAAGCAGTGTGCCACTATGCCTACACTGGAAAAAAAGTCCAAGTAAGCTTTATTAAATTCCACCATTGTCCTTCACTCATTATTCTTATGTGCATGGGATGCAAACTACAACTGATAGGATTTATGCCTCTACAGATTTACTTAATAAAGTGAATTATTTTAAAAAGACTCCTTGTTCTTTATCTCATCATAATACACTAAGTATTAATATATTAATGTATATAAAGAAATTTCAGATTATTTATAGAATCTCAGTATATGATTTAATTAAAAGAATTTAACAGTTACATTGAGGAACAAATTGAGAATTTGTAACCTTGAATGATATTGGTCAAGTTAGTAAAGTCAGATTATGGGACTCCTTAAAAATGTATACTAACAGTAGAATGGGAAGATGGGCTAGTAACAAAACGAAAGAGTGGGACAAAGAGCTGTTAGAAATACAAGATATAATAGATAAAGCGAGGTTTGAACAACAAACAGAGAAATTAGATACTACTGAATTCATTAAAAATTAATGACACAATATCAGACAGTTTTAATGCATAAAGTGAAGACAGCTTTAGAAAAAAAACTACACAGTTATGTGACTACTTCAAAAAAATCTGCAAAGATTAGCTAACAGAAGTAAAATGTTAGGCAAAAAGGCACAAATCAATAATATCTGAAATCCTCACACTAATAAGCTTACTTCAGACATAGAGGAAATACTTAA
The DNA here is from genome assembly GCF_019279795.1 of Protopterus annectens. Taxonomy (NCBI): domain Eukaryota; kingdom Metazoa; phylum Chordata; order Ceratodontiformes; family Protopteridae; genus Protopterus; species Protopterus annectens. The sequence goes on along the minus strand of NC_056747.1, from coordinate 1,189,703,057 downwards.
TATTTTTTTAAATCCATGAGGATCTTAATAAAGATAAAAATAATAATCCTGATGATTATAAGATTGACAAGCATTTAAAAAAAAAATACTAATAAACTTAATGACCAACAAATTATCTCTGTTGAATAAGCCTATTGCCTTAACAGAAGTTAAAGAAGCTTTAAAAAGGAGAAAACTGTAAAGCTCGAGGGTTATGTTCATGGTTATTATCAAACAGGATTTATAGTCAATAGATTAACTTATGATAATATAAAAAGGATAGCAACTATCTTAGATTTAACAAAAGGAATGAACAATAAATTGGCCCTAATTAGCTCAGATATCGACAGAGCTTTTGATTCTGTTGATTGGAACTATTTGTTTAAAACGTTAGAAGCATTTGCATTTTCAGAACAATTTATTGGAACATTAAAAAAAACTGTGCAGAGAGACTTCAAAGCATATGATAAAATAGAATTTTACGTTTCTCAGATTTACTTTAAACAAATGCAAGGGTGTCCTTTGTTCCATATATCATTTGCAATAGTTATAGAACCCTTAGTTAATAGTACAAGAAGCAATGTAAAACTGATGGATTCTCAATTAACAAGGATTGTCAATCTAAAATACAACTTTTTGCAAATTATATTTCACTAACTACAGGAGATTTAAATTAATCACTCAAAGAAATAGATGAGGAAATAGAAAAGTTTCAAGAAGTATTGTTGCTGAAATTTAATAATAACAAAACTGAAACTTTAGTGTTAAATCAGTTACTAGATAGTAAGTTTAAAGATAAATAGAAATATAATTGAGAAGAAAAAGAACTAAAACATTTAGGAATAAACATCTATCAATATACGTGTAAGATTATTAATACTAATTTAGAAAAAAATAATTGAAGAATCCTTACTTCTTATTAAAAATGGAATGATTTTTTTTTACTTTTGAGGAAAGGCTAGTACTTATTAAAATGATTACATTACCCATGATTACATACAATGTATTGCATTCAACAGTTTTAACACCCAACAAAAATCTTTTAAAGATATTGTAAAAAATGTTAACTTCATTCTTATGGTATCCTATAATGCCAATCATTGCTTATAGAGATCATATAAGGTTAAGACAGCATGGTGGTATTAGCTTCCCAGATGTAGAATTGTATTCTATTGCAGCAAGTCTTAACTCTGTTATGTATATGCTCGATAGACTCAACTTACACTAGTCAACGATACAACATTCAGGGGCAGAGTATACTAAATTCTAAGTTAATCAAATATGATAAATTAGAAATATGTAACAATCCTTTCATCTTGTTAATAAAATTTATCTTAGAATAAAACTAATTTCAATCTTTAGACTCTGCATATATGAAATAAAGTCTTAAGACAGTTAAGAAATATGTTTCTAAAACTCCATTAATATCAAAATGGAATTGTTTGTGCTTTCCCATTGTACATATCTTTAGATTTAAGTAAACTCAGAACAATATTAAAAATGAATTTATTAAAAACGAATGGATTAATACTATGGTCTGATTGCTTTTAAACAGGAAGCCAGAATATTGAATGAAAGATTATAAGTAGGATGCATCTGTTAACTAGTTAATATTATCCATCAGTAAGAAATTAAATGAATTTGTAGATAATACGAGTGAAGAGTAACAGAACACTCTTCTCCCATTATATGAATGCTATCATCAAAGGTAAATTGATCTACAAAGGAAGTTTGCCCAAGTTATATAAGTTAATTATAAAAAATAAGAATAATTTGGATTAAAAATTCTGGAACTTTTTAGATAGTAGTGGATTGAGTGACTGAACAGATGGTAAAAATAAAACTTTGTTACTTGAATTAATTAGTCAACCTTCTTCAAGTTTACTCTGGAAAGTTTTTATGTGGAAATATATACACAGAACGTTTCTTTCTCCCTATAAAATCTCTAAGTTTAGTAGAATGACTTCTTCAGTTTGTTGGAGATGTAGTAAAGATGTAAAAGCTGACTGGACACGCATGCTTGTGGATTGTGAAAAATTAAATGTATACTGAGAGGAGATAAGTATATTTTAAGGGGTTATGGTCTAACTGTTCTTTAACTAGATTAATAATACTAATGAATGCTCCACATCCTGTACCTGTAAAAGCCAAACAACATAAATATTTTGGATTGTTTTGGAAGTTTCTAGAAAAATTATTACAAAAAAATGGAAATTGAACTTGGTTCCCATGTTCAAAGAATTTTTAAATTTAACAGCAGTACTGTGTAAAACTGAAAAAAGAAAGTTATAAGAATAAGGTCCATAAATCATACTAAGACTTTTAGTGGTTGGGATCACCTTGAAATGTTACTACTGAAATACCAAGATGTTTAATCTGTTAATTGTATAAGATTACCATCATGATTCAATGCATTACTAACATTGTATAACAGTATGTGATGTTGTTTCTTCCTTTCTGTGTATATATTGCAAATATGTTAATAAAACATTTCTTTAAAAAAATACAATATATTTTTGTAATTGGAGATGAAATTATTAGAGGAAATGATACTTACATTTGTAGAGAAGATAATGAACACTGAATAGTGTTTACTAGGAGCATAAATAGAGGATATGAGAAAGGCCATAGAATACCTCAATATAAGGAAGTACAGACCTGTTTTTATTCATGTTGGTACAAATGATCTCATCTACAAGGACTCTCAGATTGTTAGTAGGAACTTACAGCCCTTTTACATGGCATAATTTGTATAGGTGTTAAAACATATTTTTTTACAAATTACATATAGAAAGGAGATTCTGATCACCATGAATGAAATGATTTTTGAAGTAAATACCTAAATGAAAAAAAAAATTTGCAGAACATCCAAGCATAATTGTGGCACGTGTTTAAACAGGAAGGTGTGCACTTATCAAGATCAGGGAAGTGAATTTTTGCAGCAGATATTTTGCTAATATTTGACAAGCACAAGGCAGGGTTTTTGTCAGGTTCAAAATTTAACAGCTCACAGATAGCAACAATTGATGCATTTCTGATGGTTGTTAATGCTAGGAGCATTAATAAAGTTTTTTATCAGAAAATGTGCTATGGTCCCATAAGACTGAAGTTGTCACTGTTTGTGAAAGATGGTTAAAGAACAATGACTGGAAACCACTTTTGTAAAGGTATAAATGTTTCTACTGTAACAGACATTCTAACAAAAAATCAGGAGGAGGTGTTACAATAGGTATTACAGATTGTTATGATACATATGACTATTACATGTTCAATGGTAATACCAATACTGCGATCATACAATTGTGACAAAGACAACCCTGGAACATATAAAAATTATTGAAGTGTATAGACCACCAAAGTCAAGTGCTTATGACCTAGAGGAATTCATACATTTCTTATATGAAACGCAGGAGAAAATAATAACAGTAGCTACCAGAAACAGACTGGAATAATGTTGGTTCAACAACATTAGTAAGGAAATTATTTACAATGTATGTTTGGGAACAACTGCTTCGGATTGAAAAAAAGGCTACCAGGGAATGGATAATACTAGACATTGCATGTGTTCCTAAAGAAATTACTGTTACTTCATGCCAAGTTTTACCACTGATGATGTTCAGTGATAATGGGATTATAATGATTAATTTGTTGCTAGATAAATCTGCCATACTGAAAACTAAACCAACGCACATAAGAGTAATAACAGATTGTAAGGAAGCAAAACAGTTACTATGTAAAATTAATTGCAGTTATGCATTCAGTGGAAAAACTGCAGAAGGAATGTGAAACGTTTTGAAAGAGAAATTGTTTGAAAGCAAAAAATCAAAAAAAAAGTTCAATATCAGGATCTAGATATACAGTGTCAGGAGGATATATTTCCACAAGAATAAGTTACTTGATTAATGTGAGAGACAAAAATCTAAGAAATGGAAAAGAGGTTGAACTACAACTTTGAAAATTGAAATAAACAAGCTGGGCAGACAAATTAAACATAGCATAAGACAAGATCAAGAAAATTTTGAAAAAAAATTATATAAAGATATTCAGCATAACAGCAAACCATTTTATAGATATATAAGATATGGTAGGAGTAAAGACATACAAATTGATAAACTGTGTGTAGATTCTATGATTTACTGCCAGACACAACAGATTATAGACATATTTACAAAATATTATGCAATGTAGTTTGGCTCCAAACGGGTTATAAATTGTTATATTGACATCTACGTAAACTCAGATGATGAAATCAAATTAGATTATATTGAAAAAGAACTATGTAAACTTGATCCAAACAAAGCAGAGGGAGGAGATGGAATTTGTGATAATGACCTGAGAACACTTCAGCATGAACTTACAGTACCATTACATTTGTTATTTACTAGGGCACATAAATATGGGAAGATTCCTTATGATTGGAGACATGCACTTGTTAAACCTGTCTTTAATGGGAAAGGAAGTAGGACAAACTCAGAGTCATACAGACCCATAAGTTTATTTTCACGTTATGGAGAAATATTAAAGAAGATTATACTTGGCAAATTACTGTCAGAATTGGAAAGGTCAGACTTGAAACCATATATCAGCATGCATATGTTGAAAATGTGTTTATGTCAGATTTACGAGTTTTCAGAACCTCAAAACTTCATCAGAAACACAAACTTCAAATGGTTGAGACCATATGTTCAACCTTTTGAAAACTCGAACAAAACAAATTAATAAAAATTTATGTTTTTGCAGGGATGAAGTTCTCCTGCCCCCCCCCCCCCACAAATTATATAAACCAACTCTAACATCGCACTGCAGTGGGAAAAAAAGGTAAATTTCTCAATCCCCACTGTACCACAATCTCCATACAAATGCTTCAAGTTTTCGGAAAGACAAACATATGGTCTCTACCATATGAAGTTTGAGTTTCTGAAAACTCTATAATCTGATATAAACCCATTGAAAATACATCTATTAAAACCAATAACATGATGTTCTATAACAGTATAATAGCTGTGAATGAGCGCAAAACACTGATCAATAAATTAGAACAACTATGTGCTTATGACCTAGAGGAATTCATACATTTCTTATATGAAACGCAGGATTCCGGATATTGGCAAAGGCTCTTGCCACCCCCATAGTGCCTTTTTTAGGCAAGGCTCAAATTCTAAACCTACCACCCTAGAACACAAAAAAGGAAAAAAACTAAGGGTAATGCTGCTCAATGCCAGAAGTCTGAATCTCAAAATGCACGCACTCGAGGCCCTTCTCAGTATGGAGAACATCGATGTCTGTGCTGTGACAGAAACCTGGTTCAAGGCTCCTGAGAGCACCCCAGCACTATCAGGTTTTACCTCATATCATGCGTTCCGGCCCCAAAATCCGGACAATACCAAGAAAGGAGGGGGGGTATCCATATTCATCAAGGACACCCACACCTCAAGACTGGTTGCAATGCACGATGCATCGGAGACCATCCAGGTGCAATTAACCATAGGCAAGACTGCTCTGCAAATTGTAGCATGTTACAGGCCACCCTCACAAACTCAGGAACCTCACATAGCCTTCCTGAAAACACTAGAGGGGATAAATGTATCACCAAACACCATCATACTAGGTGACTTCAATTACCCTAATATAGACTGGGAACACTACTCAAGCCCAAACACCCTAGCCCAAAAGTTCCTGGAATTCATAAACTCAAATGCCATGGAACAACTAGTTACCATCCCCACAAGAGGAGATAACATACTTGACCTCATCATCACGAACATGGGAGCACAATGTTCAACACCGGAAGTATACCCCTCACTGGTGAGATCAGATCACAAACTAATCTCGCTGGAGGTCCTCATCCCACCCCACCTGAAATAAAAAGACCACAGTAAAGAACTTCTAAAGCTGACTTCACACTTCTAAAGACTAGTGTGGTCTCCTTTAAGGCCCCGAGCCGTGGAAAACAGTACACAAGCCGCTGAATCACTTACAAATGCCTTCTACCAGCACCTGCAGGACTGCATGGATAAGGCAATCCCAAGCAAAACAAAGACTCTTTGTACCAAAGGCAAGCGTCCAGTCTGGTGGACCCCAGCCATAAACAAACTCTACAACAAAAGGAGGAAGCTACTACAAGATAGAGCAAAATCCTTAAAAGGTAAGACACCCTTGATCACTATAAGTAAAAACTAAGAGCTCTCATAAAATCATCCAAAGCAAATTTTGAGAGAAAAATAGCTAAAGACTCAAAAGACAATCATAAGGCCTTCTTTAGCTATGTTAGAAACCTGGGAGGAAACTCCCAGATATGCTCAGAACTAGTTCAAAATGATGTGAAGATTACTGATCCCACGGACATTGCCAACATACTGGCTGACAGGTTCAGTGCAAACTTCTCCCCCCTCTCCCCCCCAAAAGGAGAGATATCTATACCAAATGATTGCAGCCCCCCCAAACATCTCCAACGCCCAAGTGAGAGCTGCTCTCTCCAAAGCAAAAAACACAACATCCATGGGACCTGATGGTGTCCCTGGCTGTGTGCTCCACGAACTCAATGAGGAATTAAACCCACAGCTAGGACAGCTGTTTAATCAAAGTCTTACCTCTGGATACGTACCCAGGGAGTGGCGCACTGCAACTGTGGTCCCACTTCACAAAGGCGGTGCCTCCACCGACCCTGGAAATTACCGGCCCATTAGCTTGACAAGCCTTATCTGCAAAACCATGGAGAGGATCATAATGGACCTCCTAAATAAAGACATAGGGAATTTGCAGACTTTGGATCCAACCCAGTTTGGCTTTGTCAAAGGCAGATCATGCCTTTTAAACTTGGTTGACTTTTTCGAAACAGTCACCAAAGCCATTGATGAGGGAAAGGCAGTCCATACAGCCTACCTCGATCTGGCGAAGGCCTTCGATACAATACCCCACTCGGGTATCATTGAAAAACTCATCAGCTTAAATATTAACCCATACATCACAAGATGGGTTGCAAACTGGCTGAGTGACAGAACCCACAGGGTCAGAGTTGCTGGCGCCATGTCAGACTCAAAGCCTGTCACAAGTGGTGTCCCACAGGGCTCAGTCCTGGGCCCACTCTTGTTTGGCATCTACTTCTCTGAAGTACAAGCAAACACAGGAGGGTTATGGCTGACAAAGTTTGCAGATGACTGCAAACTGGCGCCATAGTAGAAAACACATCTGACACAGATATCCTTCAGAAGGGTCTCACAGAAGCGGATAACTGGTGCCAGAGCCATGGCCTAAAGTTAAATGCCAAAATGCATAGTCATACCCTTCGGGAAAAACAAGGTTACCCCTAGCTACCAAATAGGTGGCAATCCACTGAGCACAGAAGAAGTTATCAGGGACCTGGGGACCCAGGTGGATAGTAGTCTGTCATTCGACACCCATGTAGCTAAAGTAGTTAGGAAGACCTTCTACATTGCCCACCTTATCATGAAGGGATTCTCATCTAGATCAAGGGAGGTCATTGTCTCCCTCTACTCATCACTCATCAGACCAATGATTGAGTACAATGCCCCATTCGGAATGTATCTGACCCGACACTTGCAGCAGCTGGAGAGGCCACAAAAGTTCCTCACCAAAAGGATAAAGGGTCTCAAAAATCTGTCCTATGCTGCCCGACTGAAAGAACTCCAGCTCTATTCAGTCGCCACCGCTTGCTCAGAGGTGACCTTTGCCTAACATACAAGGCCATGTCAAACCCAGATTTGATGAATATGCTTCACCTCAAAAATCCAGATCCATCAGAGCCACAAGGCGGAGACTTAAACCTCGACACGGCTATTAATAGGACGTGCTGGAGGGATAGATTCATCACCCAAAGACTCCCTATGCTGTGGAACAAAATCCCGGTATATGTGAGGCAGAGCACCTCGCTGGCCTTGTTCAAGAGAAATCTTGACCAATGGATGGGAGATCGCAGATATACCCCAGGGATTACCTCAGTGTCACTGCTCGACAGAGGCACAGCAAAATAATGGGTATAGTTCCCCATACTAAAGTGGTGGCGTAAGCCACAAAACGATGGGCTAGGCTTGTAAATGCCCTCGGGCAGATAGCCTAGTATGAACCTATGAACCTATGAACCTATGTACTGATGTACTTTTGATAAGGTAGACAGCTGCATGGGTTACAAATAGGACATGGCAAGTATCATTACAGCAACTGGATAAGTGAATTTTCAGGTTATAGTCAGGATGTTCCACAGGGCTCTATTCTAGGCCTATACTTGTTAGATTGCATCTTTTAAAACTATCTTTTCCATTTGAGGTGTTCTATGGTCTGTATACAGATAACATGAAAATTTGTAAACTGATTACATGTGTTACAGATAGTAACTGTTTGAAATGTCGAGACCCTCTAGAGAAAATCCCGAAATATGGACTGAATGGCAGAAAGGTCAGACTTATATATACTAAATCCAAAATGGCCATTTCTCAGCATATTCCCTTTTCTCTGAGGTATGGTGATCTCAGAGTTGGTATATATAAGTTCAGGGTGTGTGGAGGTTTGTCCTCCACAAGGGGGATGTGCAGGAGTGCTTGACCCCCTTCAAAAAGAAGATAGAGCATGTCTGCAAAAGAACTTGACTAAATTGAGTATTTGGGCACAGGAGAATAACATGCTAATAATTATATCAAAAACAAAGCATATGAGATTTGGGAGACATAAATTGAAAGGAGCATACTTAATAAAGCACACAGTGATTGAAACTGTAGAGTCATTTAAGGACATGGGTATATGGGTAGATCCAGCTTTGAGTTTTTCTAATCACATCAATCAACTGGTTCATTGTTATAGAACTACAGATTATTTAAAAAGATTTATAAAGTCTAGGAAATCAGAAATGAAGTCATTGTTTGTTAGTTACATTAGACCCACATTTGAGTATGGAATAACAATATGCAAACCTTATAAGAAAACAAGCATGAGTAAACTAGGAAGAGTATGGTGGAAATATACCAAAGGATGTGAATGGATGTGAAAATTTAAGTTATTATGAAAGACTAAAATATATGAATTTGTACAGTGTCTCATATAGATATTTAACAGGAGACCTTATTCAGGTATGCAGGGCATTTAGAGACAACTACCTCTGGAAATTTTTGGGATTATCAAAAAGTAGTAGAGAATCATTATACAACCTATGTATATGATTCTATAGGGATGAGAAGTATAGTAATTAGTTCTCATACAGAGTTGTTGATACATGGAATAGCCTACCAAATTACATTAAGGAAAACACTAGTTTAGATATTTTTAGGAACAGCCTTGACACTTAATTATGGGAACAACTGTTTTTGTACACTGGCAGGCTAGAATCATTGGCCATACTTAAAATATTTGTATGTATGTAAATAATTTGTTTAGAGCTCCTGCTTGGTCTCCATCATCCCCAAAGTCCCTACATTCCTGCACTAGTTCACTTATTTTTCTTCCTATCCTCCTCCTCCTTCATTTATGCATTAAAAGGACTCCCATGTATGCCTTGTGTCTTTTGGTATTCCTGGTCACCCTCTTTTTAGTGCCTTTTAGTGTCTTTATTGTCTTGTCTGACTAAATCGCCAGAGTTTTTCCGCATCTTCTTTTTAAGCCAACTTCGTAAGTGACTCATACAAAGAAAAACGTGTTCCAAGTAGTATTCCCTCTGATTTACTGTTTCTCTGTACACCATTCTGGCTTTTTACTGATATCTTCATTATAGCTTTCTGGTACATGATGTCGGTGGTTTTTTTTTTTTTTTTTTTTTTTGTTAAAGGTAAGCCACTAAACAGTGGAATAGCTACATCTAAGACCATTGCAGCCTTAAAAAAGTTATTAGACAGGTTACTAATTCTAGCCACGATAGTATAGCTACAAGGGCAGGGCCAACAACAAGTCTTACACCTAGGTAAAAAACTGAAAGTCAGTCCTGCTAATCAGTCCTACATGACCAGCTTTCTCCACAACTTATCTAGAACAAGTGGTTTGGGCTACAGTTTCGAACTTAAACAAAAGTAGCTCATTAGCAGTTAATTCAAGCTTAACAGGGAAATCCTATGAAGCTTAAATGTTAAAGCAGTTGACAGACAACAAACTTCTTATCTCCTAGAGTTGGTGCTCATATTATTTTAGTATATTGTTTTCGCCTGGAAAAGCTTGACATTTAAATGTACTTGAAAAGGTTTTTAAAGAGACAGCGACAGACAGAATCACAAAGAGTTACTGAAACAGAACAAGTGACACTGTTGCAAAATGCAGTCAAAAAAGCAAAAAGAAAAAAAAAAGAAATCATGGTACTCCTGCTGAAAGTGACTAGTGGGACAGGGCTACAAAAATGTCTTGCTTGTGTAATGCAGTCTCAAGGGGACATAACGTAATGAAATTGCATCAGTATGACAGCCTCCTCATAGACTATATTGGCATACACATCAGAGTAATGCAGAAACATTTTACTGGGGAGAACATCAAAATATGGTGAAGAACCTTTTTTTTCCATGTTTTTCGAGTGTGGTTGTCCTTTACGCCTTAACAGTCTTCGTTCTCATTCTGCATTGTATACATTAACAATCTGAAATTATTCCTTTAATGACCCAGTGTAGTGCTTGTTTAATACAGTTTTCTTACAGTGGTCTATATGTTGTTTGCTACTCCTCCATTATTGCTACTAGACATCTTGTAAGCTTAATGACTAGTTGCCATTAATTCATATCAGCTGGGTGGTTGAAAGAGTTTGTCTGTTATGCAGCATTTGAGCATATTAAGACTTGCTCCAGGATGGTATATTTATCTCCATCCCACCTCAGACTTTAACATAAAATATTTTGCTAACAGACCTACATTGGGCTTGTTTTGTGACTCTACTGCTGTACTTTCATCTGGCTTCAAGATGCGGGAATCTACACAGCTAAACTGATGTGTTTCTGTTATTGTCAACAAGGGAGGCTAGTGGGTGCTGGAAAAAAAGAAGTTATGTAGTCATCATAACATTCCATCTGTGTTGTCCATTTTCATTCTTCCTCAACTCTTGGCTTTAGATCTGATCCTCAGATTTGACTTGGCTGCTTCTACCAGCTCATGGATCACACATACTCTTGAGCTCCTCCCTTTCCCATAATGCCCTAGTCTCCTAACATATCTATGATCTTGTTTGCTGCCCCTTACATCCATAGATCATTGTAGAAGAATAAAATAACAGAATCTGGGACTCAAACAAAGAAACAATGGTTCCTCCAGCAAATTCAATCCTTCCAAAAGACAATAAAGAGGTGGTTGGTGGGAGGGAAGTTGAGAAAGAATGAAAATGGACAACACAGATGGAATGTGGTGAGTACATAACTTCTTTATCTGATATTGTCAATTTTCATTCATTCCTCAATTCTTGGGACAGAGTCCCAAGCTACCTAATCCCAGGAGGACACTGAGCCAAAGGCTGATCTTCCCCTAGAGACCAGATCCAACTTATAATAAGCAATAAAGGTATGAGGATTAGCTCAAAGTGTGGCTGTACAAATATCATCCAATGAAGATCTTGACAAAAAGACTGAAGAAGTCACCATAGACCTGGTGGAATGTGCTTTTGGTGTTTTGGGTAAAGGCATGCTCAACTTGTTATAAACAAAGGTAATACAAACAGTTAAACATTAGGCTAAAGTCACTTTAGAAACTAGTTTGTCTAATTTTGAATCCAAAAAAAGAAACAGTTGCTCTGATTTTCTAAAATTGTTGGTTCTATGTAAATAAAGCTGTAATTGTCTCTGAACAGCCAATAGGTGTAACATGCACTATCCTTCACTTCAGAAATTTGGAAAGAAGACTGGAAAGTTGGTAGTTTGATTGATATTAGATTCTGACAACCACCTTAGGAAGAAAAGAAGGACTGATTCGTAAAGATGCTCTGTCCTTATGGAAGGTCAAATAAGGAGGCTTAGAAGACAAGGCCTGTAATTCTAATACTTGTCTGGCAGAAGTAATAGCTAAGAGAAAGACAGTTTTCCAGGTTAGAAATTTTAGCTCTCTTTTAGCTGAAGGTTCAAACTAAGATTGGGTTAAAGTTTGTAAGAGTATGTTCAAATCCCAAGGAGGAGTGGGAACTTTAACTAGAGGTCTAAGTAGAAAGGTTCCTCTTAGTAAGGCTCTGCAAAGTTTGGAGGACACCAGAGGTGAGTTATTTATTCGTATATGAAAATTGGAAATGGCAGCTAACTGTACTTTTACAGTAGAAGAGCTAGCTCTGTCATTGAAAATTGAGGCTAAAAATTCCAGACCTTCAGGAATAGGAGCTGAAAAGGGATCTAAATTCTTTTGTTGTGCCCAAATGACATCTTTTGCAATTGTTTTTGTAAAGTTTCCTAGTGGAAGCTTTGTGGGAAGAAAAAAGAATGTGATGGAAGGAGGAGGAGAACTTGGGCTGTCTAGCAATCAACAAAAGTGGAGAAATATGGTCAACTTTACACCTGGAAAGTCTGGTTGAATCGTGTCTGTCTCTCAGTGACTCCCCCAGTGAAAGGATGAGGGCAAAGCACCTGCTGCAGGTGTTGAGAGGAATTGCAAAGAGGATGCAGCATGGTTGGCCCCATCGATGGAATATCTTCTCTGCCACCTTCAATTTAAAAGACCACTTGTGGGGCATCAGAATAGACCTACTCAACTTGTCTGCAATCACGTTTACCCAGAATGTGCCTTATATCATTAACTGATTGGATGAGATCGTCCATTGACGCACTCTCATAGCTTCTCAACAAAGAGGGGAAGATTTGGATCCCCCTTGTTTGTTGATGTAGCAGACTACTGATATATTGAACATCTGAATCACAATTGTCCTGGCAGGGAAAGATTCTTGAAAGACCTGCAATGCTAGAAGGCAACTCTCATTTCCAGGACATATATATGCAAGTTGGCCTCTTCAGGGGATCATGTGCTTTGGACTGTCCTTCCCAATAAGCGCCCTTCCACCCAATTTGGGAGATGTCTGTGGTCACTATGGCTTTGGGCTGGGGGAGAACAAAGGGATGACCTCCTAGCACTTGAGAGGAGTTTATACACCATAGGAGATTAATTTTTGCAAGCCTGAGTTATTTTGATCTGACTGGACAATGGCTGATTAAGAATGGACCACTGAGTTGCAAGTGTCCACTGAAACCTTCTTATATGGTACCTGGCCAATATCACCAGAATGATTGCCCCTGACATGGAACCCAAAGTCTGGAAGATCTGTTGACCTGAGAGAGAATTTTGAATGATCTTTTTGACTTGCAATTGAACAGATTGCACCCTGGGCCAAGGAAGAGATGCTGTTTGAGTAACTGTATTGAGTGTGGCACCTATGAATTCCAAAAAAAACAATGTTGGTTCTAGATGAGATTTGTTGTGATTGATAGAAATTCCCAAGTGGGAGCACAACTGGATTATATAATCTCATGCTAGAATTAGATGATGCCTGGTCACAGCAGTAATCAGCCAGTGGTCCAGATATGGAAACACCCAGAATCCTTGCAGCCTCAAGTGAGCTGCCATTACTGCCATACACTTGGCAAACACCCTGGGGGCTGTGGTGAGACCAAAGGGCAGAGCTCTGAACTGGGAATAACTGGCTCCCAGCCAGAAGCATAGAAATCTCCTGAATTGTCTGTTCATTTTGATGTGATAGTACGTGTCCTGAAGATCTATCACGCACATCCAATCGTCCTTGTGCAGAAAGTACAGAATGGACTGAACTGTGACAATCCAGAACTTTGTATACTGAACTGGCTGACTCAGATTGCTGAGATCCAAAACTGGTCTCAAGTCCCCTGTTTACTATGGCACTAAAAAGAATCTTGAGTAAGTTCCAGATCTGGAGAGACCTCTTGGATGACTCTTTTTTTCTAGAATCTTGTTTATTTCTGTTGCTTCCTCTGACTGAGTGGAACACTGGGGATTTTCTTTGAAATTAATGGGGGTGGATAGGAAAATGGTATAACATAACCTCTGGATATTATCCTCCACACCCATGAATCTTTTGTAATTTATAACCAGGCTCTCTGGTGCAGGGATAAACAACCCCAACCATCTCCAGAGACAGACAGTTGGGCCTCATTTCAGGAGAGCTAATAGGACCTGTAAGAGAAAGCATCTCTAGATTGTTGTGGGCTTCCTCTGCTGCAAGGATGGCATATTCCATTAGAGTTCCCTCTCTGCCCTGGAATCGTATCAGACAATCGTATCAGACAATTTAGAACTATCTCTACATGGATCTTAGAAGGGACCCTGGGATTTCTTGAACCACATTTTTCATCTGCCTTGCTGATTCCTAGAAAAGGTTTGTTGAGTGGTTGAAAAACACATGCCCACAGTAGACAGGGTTTTACCTTCCTGCTCACACCTAGAGAGTGTGTCTTTCATTTTGGGGTCAAACAAGGAATTTCCAGAGGGAGGGAAGGGAGCATTGACAAAGAAAGTTTTGAAGGGTTCTTCAAAGTCACACAAGTGCATCCAAGTATGTCTTCTGATGGAAATGCCTTAACCCGCAGCCCGTGAAGTACATTCTGCTGCATGGGAGATAAACCTCATGAACAAATTGGAAATGGACTAAACGGTAGCCAACTGTGAGGCAACATTGCCCACTGCCTCAGAGGATATGGTCCCAGCAAGGAATATGGAACTTTCCTTAATGAATTCCCTCTGGAGTCTTGTGAAGTTTGTCAAATAGTTCTGTGACTGAAGAGCAAAGGTCACTGAAACAGAAAAACATTTCCCAAATCTGAAAAGCAAATCACACCAACTGGGCCTTGCGTCAGAGGAACAAGTGTTTAATCCATTGGGAACAAAGTTAATAAAATTCCTCCACACGACTCAGCAGCTGAAAAATAATAATCAATAAAGCAATTATTTTTCAGCTGCTGAGTCGTGTGGAGGAATTTTATTAACATTTCCCAAATCTGTCCAGTGCTCTAGACTTCCTGTTATGGGGGGTGGAGAGAGGAACTTTGTTCCACTAGGTCCCTCTTTGTGGCTGCCACAATGACCATGGCATCAAATGCTATTCCCTTGCTCCAAAAGGTTCTGTCTTAAGGCTGTGCCAGTATCCTATCTGGTCTCTTGGGGATAGCTTCACTGGTATCAGGTTCCTTCCACTCCAGTTGAGAGACCAAATCAATGAGCTCACTGATGGGTGGAGTCACCCAGGAGGTAGACGGATCTGCTCCCAAACCTTCCAGGAATACTGACTCCTCTTGGCAAGGGTTATTGGATGACCAATCACCCCTTTGCTTTAGAGGTTTCTGAATGTCTCCATATGAAACGTCATCAGCTGGTGATCCTGGGGACCCTTCCCCCTCATCAAAGATGGTATCTTGTGTGACAGACTCTTGTGGAGAGTCCAGGTGCATTCTTTTGCACTTTTTTCTTCCTGGGAGCTTCTTCGGTGGGATACTCCAGAGAAGTGTTGGAAGAAATTAATATAACCTGCTAGGTATCCTAGTGAATAGCTTAGGCTGGCTGTCTCACTGGCAGAGTTGGTTGAGGCACCAGATGCAGAGACAAATGAGGCAGGGTTGTTGGAGCCAAAGAAGGAGAAGTCTGAACTCCGGAATAGAGAAAGCTCTCTCCTCTACTTCGAATGCAAAATGCCTTGGAGTGAAGGAGACTGATGGCTCTGAGAGAACATGCTTACAGGCCATACGCTCCATCCACCCCAAAGGCAGACTACTCAAACAGGGAGTCAGAACTGAGCTATCTAGCGCTGAGGCTCCAAGGGGGAAGACATGGCTCTGACAGCTTTGGAGTCGACTCCAACACCTCAGATCCTGCACTGATGCTACGGCTCTGTGAGTCATCTAGCTCTGAAGTGCTCTGTGTCGGTACACTCACAAATGCCACCAGAGTCGAAGACATTAGTATCTTCAGATCAGATGTGAATGATTCTGGAATCTTTGGAACTGACGGCTCAGAAACCAGTTTTCAGGTCGGAGAAGGAGCCAACAAGGGAGGAGTAGTAATAATAAGGGTTTCTGAACCCAATGGGGTTGGAGCTGGAAGGCCCCCTATTTGAATCTGCATTGAGAGGAAGCACTATAAGGATAGAAGCACTATCAAGATATAGAATATAAAGTTATAAAGATATAATAAATTCTCACTCATGATACAAAAGTCACTAAACTTGAGAGCAAAACAGTGACTATTTCTGTACAATAAGGTGGCAAACAAGACCTGAGGTATGTTAGGAGACTAAGGCATTATGGCACTAAGGCACTATTAAGACAAGTTTGTGGACTAAAGTACTTGCAGTGGTTGCAAGTCTAAATATCCCGCTACTCCTCTTGACAGAACGGGTAGTTCCTACATCGATTCTGGCTTATAGATTCACATCCATGCAAGATGCCTGCTCATGGTCTGCACTTTGCTTGCTCCCTCCTTTTTCTCCCAATATTTTAAGACCATCTTCTTAATTAATTTCAATTTGGGTGCTATCATCTCCTTAATATAGTGACTGTACTCAGACTTGGATGGTTTAGACTTTTTACCACTGAACACATGGACCCTCTTATGCAGAAGGTTATGAACAAGACCTGAACTGTGCAAATGGTAATAAAGACTGGAGAATAGGAAGGCAGTATATTGGGGCCAGAGTTATGATCGCTTTCATTCTCTTTAATAATATGTATTGAACTTTTTGAGAAAATACCATTTAAAAATAATTTAAGCAATTTAAGAACATATAAACTTAAAGTCCTTTCTGTTAGCACAAAGATATTAAAAAGTTTTACACTTATTTATTTTATAAGTACAAACATTTATAATAATGATTTGCTTATTTTAGTTATTGAAATTTACTATATATGTATTATTTTAAAACAAAACAGCCTTTTAAGATGTAGTCATATTTTATGAATTTGCATTGGTCATTTTAAACCACCTGACCTTTGGAGTAGATTCATTGAAAAAAAATAATTCAAAAAATTATTATACATTTACTTGGTTCTTGTTCTCATTGGTTGTTAAGATCACATGACTGTTGAGTACGAGTTTTTAAATTGCTTGAATTATTTTCAAATAGTATTTTCTAAAGAAGTTCTACACATATTATTAAAGACAATGAAAGCACTCATATCTCTGGTCCCAATGCACTGCCTTCCTATTTGTTTTGTGGTTTGAAAGACTGGAGAATGTTGGTCATATGTTGGAGAAGCCAACTTTTAAAGGGAAAGAAATAATGAGGTCTATGCCTGCTCACCTCTTTCACTGGAGATGTTTTGCACTGTGCCAAGACACAACTGACATCATGGTTCCTGGTGGAGATCATGGGCCACAGACAGACAGCGATTTGCAAGCAACTGTACAGTGCATCACTGCAAAGGCAGGGGAGGTTTCTGTGTACAATCCACATGCCTGACCACCTGGAAACATTAACAAGCACACTGGAACAGAATTGGGATATAACTCCAAATCCCTGTGAGCATCACTAATGATGATCCTGATTCTCTCTCTGCCTTCCACGGCCAACTCACAAAATAATTTACTTGCCAGCATACTGACTTTGGGCACTTGCTATTTTCATTCCAGGGGTGTAGTGATTAAATCAAATTTGGAAGACCTGCAGATCAAGGAGGAACACTGCTTGGTGGATGATTTTCCTGCATCCACAGGATCAAAACAAAAAAAAAAAAAAACATGCAAATTAGAAGTGGAGACCTGAGCAAACTCAAGGAGAACTAAAATGGAAGCAAATGGCAAGATAGTAAGAACAGAATGTGAAAGAGAAGTAGAAAGGATTCAGAAGTAAAAAGGCAACAGCAACACACAGCACTATAAGGCATTGTCCACAATCTGACATTTTTCCAGTTGAACTACCAGGTACATTCCCCAGTTGAATATTTATACTGTGGAAGACTATGTTCATTTTTTTTCTGTGTGTACTTGTGTATTTGTGTAAGGTGAAAAGTGGAAGACTATGTTCATTTTTTTCTGTGTGTACCTGTATATTTGTGTAAGGTGAAAAGTGGAAGACAAGGAAATGAAAAAGGCTGGATCAAAGGACTGTTTTATATTTGAAGCATACATAAGAATCAGTAGAGGAGGTTAGAAAAGATTGTGAAGAGAATGGAAGGGCAATTTATGAAGAAACAATGGAAGGACATATGTATGGCTCTCAAGTATACAACAAAGTCCCAAATGTTTAGGCTTTCTTCTTGGATTTTTTCTCCTATCAGTGGCCTTTTCTTGGTGGTATTTTTCCAAAAAGCTACAGATGAAGCCAAGGCCCAGACAGAACAAACCTTAACCCTGCTTGGAATGGTCTTGTTGTCGCGGGTATAACAAAAATTACTAGCATGAGACAACCACTTAGAAATAATTTGATACATGCTGTCCTTTTTTCTTACCTTTACAAGAAATGAACAATTAATCAAAGTTCCTGAAAGGTTTTGTTTTGTCAAGATACTACCTGAAATGCCTTTGGACATCAAAGGTATAGAGTATCCTTTCTCCCTCATTTTAAGGTTTTGGAAAGAAGTCAATGAGATAGACACTTTGGCTCAAAGTAAACTCTGATACCTCTTTAGGCATAAATAAAGGATTAGCTCTTAAGGAAACCCTATCTCTACGGAAAACGAGGTAAGGTTGCTCTACCATAAGAGCAAACAACTCATACACTCTTCTTCCAAACTTTACAGCAATGAGTAAAACTGTTTTCCGTGTTAAGAACCTCAAGTCAGCTAGATGAGCTGGTTCAAATGGGGCAAAGAGTTAGTTTTTCTAACAATAAATTTAGATCCCAAGGACAGCCACCCATTTCTCCTGAGGCGTGGCATGCAACACTCCTTTCAAATGAGGATCCATAGGCAGATGTGCTGAAATGGATTCCAAATGAACCTTGATTGAAGAGTAAGGCAGGCCAAAGGACAGTAACTCACACAAATAATGATGAACCAGAGAAACACTTGCCCTCAATGAGTGCTGGTTCTTTTCTTGGCACCAATCAGAAAATATTTTCTATTTATTAATATATGATTTTCTAGTAGCAGGTTTTCTTGCCTCATTTAATAGCGGCTGTAAAACCTCAGAAAAATAGTTACTCAAAAGGTATTACCATTCTATCATCCACCCAGGCAGTCAGTTGTAGTTGTATGGCATCAAGCTGTATCAAACAAGACTTGTCTTGTGTGATCCACACTGTGAGGAAGTAATTTCCTCGACCATTTCCAAAAAAACAGAATCTCTGTTGCCTGGGCTAGAATGGAGTCACAGAAATGATTTTTGAAGAGTCCTTCTGAATCTTCAGAAGGACCCTGGATATTAATGAAAAAGGTGAAAAATCGTGTCTCTATTACAAGATTGAATGCTTAGGTGATTGAACACCTAAACATCAAACTTGTAATATCGAAAGCAAAAAACAGCGAACGGCCGATTTGGCCATTTGCTGGATTTTGCCATAATGTCTACTGTAGAGCGATCTCTGAGTTGGTATATTTAGTTAGGGGTGGTGTTGGGTGCACAATTCCCCACTTTGGGGGGTGTGTGGCAAAGCCCCCCACTTAGTTTGGGTGTAAAGTTATTTTTTTCCCTTGCCGACCAAAGTGTTTCCCTGCGCTGTTCAACATTTTTGGGTTCAATATTACTAGTTCGATGTTTAGGTGTTCGATCACCTAAGCATTCGATCTTGTAATATAGACACGAAAAATCATACAGGAATATTTCTATCCAAGGAAAAGAAAAGACATCTCTCTTCCAGGCCTTCTTGCATAGACTCTTGTAACAGAATTTTGCCAACTGTTTGTTGTAAATATAGGCAATAAGATCAATTTGAGGTGCTTCCCACAATTGTCTCATTTCTTGGAAGATTCAATTTCCATTCATGAAGATTTCTGCTCAGCTTGTCTGCCGCACAGTTTTCCTCTGATGGTATGGAAGATGCCCAAAGAGTGAGATTCTGCTGAAAAGCTTTATCGTAGGCTAACACAACTAGTCTGCACAGAGAGTAAGACCTGGTTCCCTATGCTTGTTTATGTACCACATCACTGTGGTGCTGTCAGCAAACACTTTTGGAGGTCCCAGGAACTACAGATAATTTTTTAAACACGTTTGTTAAATTATCACTTAAGACACAGGCACACATACATTAACATAAAACAAACAATATTAAAGTTTTTTCATGCATTTTACATCATATATATATATATTATATATATATATATATATATATATATATATATACATATGGGTCTACTTCAAAACATTGACATTTCATAAAGTTGAAATTAAAAACATTGAGACCAAAACATCGAAATCCAGTAACACTGAAAACTCAAAACAATGAAAACTCAGAACATTGACAGTGTTTTTCTTAACATTGAAAAATACAACACACATGTAAATAACATCCCCTTCAAATATAACAACAACTAACTAACAAACACACTTTCTACCCCCCCATGTGGGGGTCTCTGCCCCCCACACCCCCTGTAAATTAAATATACCAACTCCAAGATCACACTACAGTGGAAAAAAGTTAATTTCCTAACCTCACTGTATTGTGATCAGCACACTAAGATTAGGAAATTAATTTTTTTCCCACTGTGGTGCGATCTTGGAGTTGGTATATTTAATTTATAGGGGGTGTGGGGGCCACACTGGGGGTGCATGGGGGCTTGCTCCCCTTCAAAAACATAGTAGAAAGTCTTGGCAACCCCTCCGATGCGGCTGATAGTCTCTAGTAAAGGGTAGGCCACTGAGCCCCTCTCTATTTATGTAGAAAAGAATTTACATCCGATTTTGGACAAGTGTGAAACTGTGTTATAAGATACTAAGACTTTCCTTAGTGAGTTAAATATACATTTGTAACCTTTAGAAACTGCTTGTTGATTTGTAACTCTATATGTAGACTCATTGTTCACCGTGATACCCAACACATGGGGTATAGAGAATGTTAGAGACCTGTTGTTGAACAAAAGTGTATCCTCAAAGTCAGACTACTCTGTGCTCTGTTGGATATTATATTTGACAACAATATTTTCATGTTTGGAGATGATTACTATTTACAGAAGGTTGGCGTGGCTATGGGCACAGCTTGTGCCAATAGCTATGCCAACCTTTCTTTGGTGCAATGGGAAGTTAATGCCGTTCTGTCTAACAACGTTTACAGTGAATTGATTCTGTGGTACAAGCGCTTTGTAAATGACATTTTTATGTTGTGTGGTGGCACTGAGGAAATACTGTTGGAGTTCATGCAATTTTTGAATACTGTTACTAGTTTTCTAAAGTTTACTTATAAATATTCCCAGAGTGAGATTGATTTCCTGGACGTGCAGATTAGTAGAGAGAGAGAGTACATTCTGTAAGTACAACACTGTACAGAAAACCTGTTAGAAAAAACAATGTATTGCACTACCAGAGTATGCACCCCAGACATGTTAAACGTAATGTCATAAAAGGGCAGATCTTCAGGATCATGCACCTGTATAATGATGACACCTAATTGGAATTGGCATTGGCCTCACTGAAGAGTGAGTTTATGGAGAGAGGGTATAAAGAGAAAGCCATTGATAGCCAGATACAAGATGCTTTGAAAGAGAGACAAGGCAGGTGTAGACCTTATTTTAACAAGAATGTATTGTCAATGATACCTGAAGTAGAATATGTGACCACTAGTAATGAGTTAACTCTAGATGTACACGTACAGAATGAAGTGAGAATGCCTCTGACTTTTGCCAGTAAAGTAAGCATGGTATGCAACGTAATTAAGAATAATTGGGCTATTCTGCAGACGGTGGATGAGTTGAAGGGGGTGATAGGAAGAAGTCCCAACTTTATTTTTTGAAATAATAGATCTATTAAAGATCAGTTGTGCTATAAATCCTATTCACAGAAGTATGTTCCATCAGATAGACAAGGCACATATGCATGCAGAAATTGTATGACCTGTGCACACATTCATCCTGGAGGGCATTTTATACATTCATCTTTATGCTTTAAGATCGATACACAATTTTATGCTGATTGTAAGACCAGAAATGTAGTCTACTTCAGCTTTTGCATAAAATGTTTCTCCTTTTATATAGGGAAAACCAATCGTTCTTTTAAAGAAAGGATATTAGAACATTGTAGGGATGTGAAAAATGAGAAAGAGAGCAATGCTTTAGCTATGCATGTGAAAAAAGAGGGTTCAAAGCATATGTTTAAATTTTTAGTGTTGGAAATTGTGGGTAGTAGTAAAGAGGTGGTGACTTGAATAATAGCACTGAAGCCGTTGAACAGAAATGGATATTAAAGTTTCAGGCAGATAAACCACCAGGTCTAAACAACAGAGTTTCTCTAAAACCGTTTCTCAAAGCTAGAGCCCTTAAACATTGATCCTATATATTCTATATGTTCTATATATACTCTATATATATTTTTATTAGTATCATGATATACAGTGCGATTTATATATATATATATATATATATATATATATATATATATATATATAGGTTTATAATATTATTTTTATTTATTTTATTTTATGCACTTCTACATGTACTTTATGATGCATTTAAATTATGTATACATACAAGTTTTTTCGCTATTTTTTTATTAGGATTTTAATTAATTGTATTAATGTGATGCAAGAGGTGATGTCATTAATTTATCATGGTTCTTGATTGGTTCTCCTATTTTTGAACTTGTATTTATAGGCACATTTAGTTTTGTTTAAGTAAGCCTGATGAAGCGGAACACATCCATGAAAGTGCTAACTTTTCTATTAAACAAGTTTTATTTCTGCCATGTGTAACCAGTGATTTGTTGCCTTTGCTCAATAGTAGAAAGTCTGTTAGTTAGGTGTTGTTATGGGTGGAGGGGATCTTATTTACATGTGTGATGTAGTTTTTAATGTTAGGAAGCTAAGTTTCAATTTTCTGAAGTTTCATTGTTTTGGGTTTTAAGTGTTTTGAATTTTCGATGTTATGGTCTCAATGT
Organism: Protopterus annectens; assembly: GCF_019279795.1. Lineage (NCBI taxonomy): Eukaryota > Metazoa > Chordata > Ceratodontiformes > Protopteridae > Protopterus > Protopterus annectens. The sequence continues at coordinate 1,189,680,152 of NC_056747.1, read as the reverse complement.
TATGAATTTCAATGTTATAAGATTTCAATGTTTTGAAGTATAGCTATATATCTATATATATATATATATATATATATATATATATATATATATATATATATATATATATATATATTCAAGCAAATATTATATAAATTACTGAATCATTGCATGAAATCATTCCTAAGTGCCAACTTCTCTTTTATGTTTATGTGTTTTGTTCTGTTTTTTAATGTTCCAGAGATCCTGCATGTTAATTCCCAAAGACACTGCTCCCCAAACAATATCCAAGCAGACTTTTGTGACAGACTGTGTTGGAGCTGGAAGGGAAAATAGGAGACCCAGATTCTGACAAATTTGGTGTCTCCACCAAAAAATATCCCTTTTTACAAACTCAAAAACTGGAATCTAGAAAGTCAGGGAATGTTGATGTTAGAACAATACAAATTTCAGGTACCATTAGATTTTCCTCATGTGGAGTCTTGCAAGAGGGATTATAAGAATCATAGAAGACATGACACCTAAAATCCAGACAAATTCCCTGAGACAGCATTTTGAATGGAAAAACTCAGGAATAGATTAAGATACAGATTTAATTTGTCCAACAGAAGAAAACGTCTTTGAAATGAGGTGTTCAGAAGACACACTATGAATACAATCTTGTTAGAAGGAGTCAGACAAGACTTTTGTAGGATCTCCTGGAACCCCAGTATATAAGAGATCTCTTATCCAGGTGAGAGATTTCTGACACTTTGAAAAAGACACTGCAGAAATAAGTAAGTCATCTAAATAAGGAAAATGTGAAAAACCTGCAGTCTGCAGTAGGCTATCACAGAAGCTAGATATTTTGTGAATACCCATGAAGCAATGGATAGACCAAAGAGTAATGGAGAACCGACAATGTGATCCAGACACAGAAAACCTTAAGAGATGTCTGAGCTCTGGATCAATAGGAATATAAGGTCAACAGAAAACTCAAATGGGGAATAAGGGTTAACAAGTTGTGAAGGGATAACATCTTGAACATGGGTACTATTTCAAACAAATTCAGAAAAGAAAGATCTAGAACTGGTCACCAATAATCTTCCTTCTTTCTTTGGCACCAGAAACATTCTTGAATAAAACCCTTCTCCTAACTGAGGAGGAGGGGCCATTTCCAGCACCCAAGAAGACAGCAGATGCTGAATGACAGAAGTGAAAAGAGAAGTTTGGTCTGGAGCATGAGGGTTACTCCCTTGAAAAGGAGGGAAAAACTTGACATCCGAACCCATCAGAACTCATCTATCTGAAACTATCTGTTGCTAAAGCAAGGAATGGAGGTTCAGACTTTCTGGAATGATTAAGGATTTGCCATGGTGGGAAGGTGGATGGGAGTCTTGCATATAATGAATGAGATTTACTAGACTATCATTTGTTGTGGGGGTTCCTCCTTTCTCTTCGGAACCTCCTTGTCATTGCTGTTTAAATGTTTGCTTATCAGCACTTTGTTGAGTTTACTTTGCTTTCTAAAGAAAGCCGTATGGGTAACATAAAATCCCTTTGCAAACTTAGAAAAGGAAGGTGGAGAAATGTGAGATATATCTTGAATCAGTGAGATATATCTTGAATCAGCTTACTTCTTTCATCACACTTTTTAAGGATATCCTTATCCAAGCAACAGTTCAAAATACAATTGCGACATCTGGAAAATTTTTGAGACCTCAGCCAAGGAAACCTCCTCATTACAGTTTCAGTGACTGCAGAATTATAAGCACATTTCAAACAACGAGTAGCCACTTGAGACACAGAAGCAATAACATGCATGGCAGATTTCTCCTCATAAGAGGAAAAAGATGCTAAAATATTTCTCATATTCTCAAAAGAAGCATGCATAAACTTTAATGTGAGTGTGACAGCTAAGAATTCTAAAAAACAAATGTTGTAGGAGAATACACTTTTTCCCAAATCTTCCAAAGCTTTCACATCACTGTCAGAAGATTAGGAATAGATACTGACCAAATGTTTAGCAGCAGATGAGTTCACTAAAGCAATTACTGCTGGGTATGGGATGAGCTTACAAAAAATTATAGGATTGAAGAATGTTATACATTCTTTTTGATTTCTTAGGGCAGCTAGCTGGCTGTCAGCCAAGTTAGAGGCTATGACAAAAACATCCCCAATGCAGAAAGTGCAGGAGGAATTGAAGTGGGTTCTGGAACACCGTACTTCTTTAGGGACTGTGGAATATCACTGCACTCCCATTGAAATAACTGATTCATTCTGGAAATAGTTTCAGAGAAAGAGAATCCTTCAAAGAGACTGAATGAAGCCACACCCTCCTCAGAATCTGAGGAGACAAAATAGAATCTGACTTCACATTTTGTGGTTCATAAATTAGAACCTCTTCAGAAAATAATGACTCTCTTTTCCTTTTAACACAAACAGCAATACTAGAAGAGTCAAAAGCCTGAACTAACTCTGAGCCAAGCCCAATAAATCACTCCTGCCAAAAGTGACTGAGACAAAAGAAGAACTATGTTTACATTTTTGCTTCTTTTTGACAGGAATTTCTGAAGGAGCAAACCAACATTTGCCAGGGAAAATGCTCTGGGGATAGGCAGAGTATTGTGGCTAGGTGGAAAACCATTCTTGGCCCCTTCTCCTAAGACCAACAAGAGTGTCTCTCCATTGCCAGCCAAGGGCATGCCAACCACCGCAGAGAAGGTGTTTAGCACATGGTTCATAATGGCTGCAGAGACTACACCAGGGGGCATCAGGGAAAAAGATGAGTGGTCTAAGGAACCAGAAATAACCACAGCAGAGTTGCCCAACTGTGGCTGAGACACTAAAGCAGCCTGCTGTGGCGAAAAAGGCTGTTTGTACTTTTCTTCTTTTTGTGCCAGGAAGAAAGAAGAACTGAGAAACCAGTAGGCTGTCCATGGTTAAGACAAAAACAATGCCTGATTCTTGGGGAAGCCTTTAGTGGCAGGAAAGTTCTGAAGGGCTTGGAGTCCAGTGCTGACATTTCAGTTAGCTCATCTTGAGCTGACTAATGGTTTGGATGCATGCAAGGTGCCCTGAAGCTTTGGAAGCTTGCTGGCTGTTACATCCTTAGTAGGATAAAACCCATAAATTAAGGCTACTGCAGCAGTGATCCATATGATGAACATCTGAGGTATGCGATATTAAGAATAAACTATCATACACAAATGTGCATTTATGTCTGCATGAGTTGATAGGGAGGGAAAGGAACTGAAATTAAAAATAAAATGCCATTAGGGTAGTAAACCAATTAGTGTAAGAGCTGGAGGGAAGCAAACATAGACATGGTAAAAGAAGGTAACTAATTTGTACAAAATAAATTTTAGGGAACTATAGAAGCTAACTGAAGCATAGCGATACTAACATATTCCTTGGTGAAGAACAGTAACTAAGCAGGGAGGAAAGAGTCTGAGCCATAAATAAACTAAACAATTTGCAGACAAATGTAGTAAAAACTACATAGATTATGGCACCAGTGAGAAAAAGATAGGAAAAACAAGAGAATTAGCTTGTATAAAGTGAGCCAAGAAGAGGTCTGCAGTATGGTTCAGGGTACTACTTGGGGAACTACATTCAGGAGTTTCCTAAGGCTATAGGAAGTCGAGCAATAAATAAAGAAGTGTGGGGTGTACTGAGGTTAGAAAAGTGACAGATGAAGGCAGAATAACAAAAAACATGGATAGTCAACATAAGTGACAACAACAGAGAAAGAAACACTGAGAAAGCGAAGATGAAGGAATTAGAAACTAAAAAAAGAAGGAGGGAATTGTGTAAGAGGATAGGTGAAATATAAATGATGGAGTAAGTACCAAGTACCAAGAAGAGGTCTGCAGTATGGTTCAGGGTACTACTTGGGGAACTACATTCAGGAGTTTCCTAAGGCTATAGGAAGTCGAGCAATAAATAAAGAAGTGTGGGGTGTACTGAGGTTAGAAAAGTGACAGATGAAGGCAGAATAACAAAAAACATGGATAGTCAACATAAGTGACAACAACAGAGAAAGAAACACTGAGAAAGCGAAGATGAAGGAATTAGAAACTAAAAAAAGAAGGAGGGAATTGTGTAAGAGGATAGGTGAAATATAAATGATGGAGTAAGTACCAAAAGAAATGGTAAAGTTGCTCATGGGCATATTAAAAACTAAGACTGGAGAATGAAGGCCAAGCTCAGAGTGGGGACTGAGAAAGACAGGAGATGGGCAGAAAAATAAAGTAAATAATTAAAGTGAGGTTCCTGAAAGGACGAGGAGACAGAGAGCAGGGAAGTGAAAAGGTATTTGGAGGAGATGGAGGGGAGACAAGAGAGGAAGAGAAGAAAGAAGGCAATGAATAAATGAATACACTTAGTGAAGGACTTTACCTTGAGTAGCATTACAAGAGGGAATACAGTTTTCATGAGAAAAGAGACTGTGTCAGAATGAGTACAATACAGAGCCAAGCAAACCTTGTTAACATGGCTAGGAAGAGAATGGGTAGTTCCCCATTACTGTACATATGGAGATACACAATCAGATGGGAGAGCAGTGGAGAAAACAGTGAATATGGTACAAGTGCTGACTCACTGTTGCAATAGGGTAGGAACAGTTCATAGGTTGGTACTAGGCTATCGGCCCTAGGGCCTATACAAGCCTAGCCATAACAATTCCCTGGCTATTTCTTCCCACACTATTTACTTCCCTGGACCCCTGTCTAGCAGGGCGACTGACGTGATCTCCAGGGTGAATTTCCTTTCTCCCATACAATCATCAAGGTTCCTTTTGAGGAGGGCCAAAGAGGTCATCTGCTTGACATGTATGGGCAGTCTATTTCAGAGTCTGGGGAGTCTCTGGGTCAGAAACCTATCCCTCCAGCATGTTTTGTTTACTGTGATGACAAGGTTTAGATCCCTGGAGTGTGTAGCTCTGAGGGATTGGGATTTCGTTAAGTGTAGCATGTCTAACAGCTCTGGGTTTGACATGGCCTTGTATGTTAAGCAGAGATTGCCTTGGAGTAGATGATATGCGACAGAGTACAGCTGGAGTTTTTTAAGGTGGTCAGCATAGGGCATCTGCTTTAGGCCTGTGATTCTTTTAGTGAGGTATTTCTGTGGCCTTTCCAGTTGTTGCAGATGTCTTGAGAGGTACATACCAAATGGGGCATTGTATTTTATAATGGGTCTAATGAGGGATGAGTACAGTGGGACAATGACCTCCTTTTTTCTGGTTGAAAAGCCCTTAGTGATGAGGTGTGCCACATAGAAGGATTTCCTGACTGTTGTGGCGATGTGGTTATTGAAGGTGAGACCACTGTCCACCTGTGTCCCTAAGTCTCTTATCACACTTTCGGTGTTTAGTGTACTGCCACCTATGTGGTAATTCATGGGTACATGTTTTTTTCCCAAAGGGGATAACTATACATTTCTTGGCATTGAACTTGAGGTCATGGCTCTGGCACCAAGCATCTGTTTCTGTAAGGCCCTTTTGTAGAGTATCCACATCATTTGGGGATTCAATAATGGCTCCCAGTTTGCAGTCATCTGTGAACTTTGTTAGCCAGAGTCCCTTAGTGTTGGCCTGTACTTCAGAGAAGTAGATGTCAAACAAGAGAGGTCCCAGGACTGAACCCTGAGGTACTCCACTTGTCACTTGTCTGGAGCTGTATCTTAACTGCACTGCTACTTGTGCCAAGTATTATTAAGACAAGAATGGAGCTATAGATGTCTGACAGCATTGTGTAAGTAGAAAGGATTTGTTGTACTGGGCTGGGAATGGGAAAGGAAAGAACAAAACAGTTTATAAACTTTTTTTTTTTTTTTTACTAGAGGTCAGCTGTGCCTGAGCACATAGGAGTCACTGGTGTTGACAGATTAGGACAGTTTTTAAAACTAAGATTCCTTTTAAATGAAGAGTGTGTGTGGGGTAGGCATCCAGTTCAAAAGCAAAGGGATAAATGATGTGAAGGAGGTGAAGGGAGACTGTAAGAACAGAAAAGAAAAAAATTAAATCAAGGGGAAAAGAGGAAACAGGGCAAGAATGGATGGGTGATGTGCAAAGTCAGAAGTTACTTCTACAAAATGAATGAGCAATAAGCAGTCATAGCAGAAAGGGACATCAACATAGTTGTAATAACATAAGTATGGACCACAGGGATAAAAGCTGCAAAAGTAGAATAAAGGTGATTTCAGTGGGTGAATTTAACCTTGAGGGGTTCACTGGGAGGTTTTCAGTTCATCTGAGTGGTGGCAAAAACAGAACAGCAGACATATTGCTTGAGATAAGGGTAAGGTAAAGAGTTTCTAACAAGAAAAATGAAGTATCATATACAAAGTCTGCATAAACACCAAATTTATCAAAAACACCTGGTAGTAGTGACCACATGAAGATATGATTTACTGTCACGGCATGGCATGATGGGATAGTAAAAAAGCTGGACAGCAGAGATCACAGGACGGTAGACTAAGTTTCCATGATATACAATAAACAGAAAAAAATTATGGCTGGCATTATAAGGATGCAATAGAAGAGTTGTGGGGTATGGCAAACAGGAAAAGTCAGAAAAGAAAGATTGCCAAGCTGAGTAGAAGAAGGAAGGAAAATTATGTAAGAAAACAGAAGGTGATTCAGGAGATGAAAGGATGGGAGGGGGAGATATGACAAGTGACTGGAAAAGTAGCAACAAGGACAGTCAGGAGAGCAAAAGTATGAAAAAGAAAGAGAGAGAAGAGAGAAAATTATTATGTATTTTGGAAAAGGGTAGGACGGGATGGTGTTATAAGACTGTAGACAAAATTTGGGTTGTAAAAGTCTAAACTATCCTGGATAATAGTGTATGCTACTGCTATTTAAAAGGGCAGAGGAAATGTAGGACTAGGGAAAAGTAAACTGATGTGAGAAACAGGGGGAAATAAAAATACAGAAATATATTAAGGAAGCTAACTGAAGATACAAAAGATAATACTGTGAAAGAAAAGTGCATTAATTATGCATGTCATGTAGGTAAGACAGGACAAGGGAAGCAGAGACAACAGCAAATAAATATTGTGACTGATGACCAGCTCTGGTAATGCAGAGGGATAAAATGGTGGAAAGAACATGGTCCATTTGATCTGCATTTGGTTAGCAGCTCTGGAGCCTGACAAGACTGGTAAGTGAGTTGGACATGCCCATCCAGGGGGTACGGGCAGGATATAGCCAGCAACATAGTGCACCAATCCTTGGGGATAGAGCTGCAAATGTATGACATGGGGTGACTGCTAGGCTTATCAAGTCACTTACTGGTGATAGCATTCAGCTTTGGTATGTGGAAGCATGCACTTGCATGGGAAAGGCATTGTGGGTCTCTATAGTGATGCACACCATGTCTTGATGTCAGGAGAAGAATTATGCCATTACAAAAAAAAAAGATCTCATTGCTGGGATGCTGGCAAAGGTTATAAAACACCCTCATAGTTGCTTGAGTTACTTTCCCCTCTGGACAGCTGTAACCCTGATTCAGGTAAGGAAAGGAATAAGTCATGTTCCACTGCAGATAGCCTTGACGGTCTGCAGGCATGGGGCAAAAAACACATAGAAATAAAATTGGGAGTAAGGAACTGAGGTATGAGAGTCATAAATTACCAAAGGTAAACAAACATTTACGTTTGTGTGATTTAATGAAAAGGCAAGAAAACTGAAACAAAAATTGCTGCTAGAGTAAGAGTACAAACTACAGTTGTTTAAGTTGCACTGACCTACGACACTAGATTCTCACATTCATCACTTCTGCAGTAACCTTTAGGATACATGGCTTGTGTCTTGCTCAAGACACCACAATTGGACAGCTTCCAAAAGCTTGGACTCCCTCCCACACTTTCACTCTGTCTGCTGAATGGTCAACCTTGAGGAGGGAAAAATCTGTGATCAGAGTGGAAAATATTCAGGACTTTGTTGCCCAAATGTTAAGAAGCAGCATACTTATCCTGAACTATGTAAACAAGAATAACCTGCAAATGATTTCCCAACAATAAGTATAAACAATAACAGGGGGATGGAGGATGAGTGCAGCTACTGCAGCAGTGAGGAATTCGAACATCCACTGTCAAGGGTAAGTATGACTGTACTACGTTCATCATTTCACTGCTGCAGTAGCCTTTTGGTTGTATGGGTTGATTACCAAAGCCTATCCAACTTGTGTCAAAAAAAGATATGGCTCTAGGAGGACATGGAAAATGGTTCTAGCAAAGCCAATCTTGGGTGTATATAAAGAATCCAGTTTGCAATGCCTCATAAAGGTATGTACAGAGGACAGTGCAGCTGCCTCAAGAATGCTTATAGTGTCCACTCCTTTCCAATAAGCCAACAAAGAAGACAAGGCCCTCATAGAGTGAGCCTTGGTACTGCCTGGTACTGGTTTATCATGCTTGGCATACCAAAAGTCAATAACTGAGGACAACCATCTGGAAATAGTATGTTTTGACACAGACTGCCATTTCTTAATCTCAAAAGAAGAAATAAATAGCTTATCTGCATTTCTAAAGGTCTTGGTTCTGTGAAGATAGTACCTGAGGTGGCTATGCATGTCCAGAGTATGTAGACACCTTTCTCCCTTGTTCTTAGGGTCTGGATAAAACACTGGGAGACTGCTGACTTGATTTAAGGTAAACTCCAAAACAAATTTTAGCATGAATTATGGATTTGTTCGTAATGACACCCTGTCTCTGTGGAAGACCAGATAGGGTTCACACACCATGAGAGCTTGCAACTCAGATATTCTTCTTGATCATGTCAAAAGAATGAGAACAGCAGCTTCACATGTCCATATCTCTGGCTTAGCAGGTAGTACACTAGCCTTTGGTGCTAGAAGATCAGAAGGCTGTGGGTTCTATTCCCAACCCAGGTGATTGGATTTTTTTGGGGGGGGGGCATTGGCATAATGGTTAAAGCCTTTACTCACAGATACAAGGTCCATGGTTTGATTCTGACCTGTAGCTATTAGCTTGGCTTGTTATAGCCTGCAGAATGATAGCCTACCTATGATCCTTAAATCTACTAGATGTGCAGGTTCACATGGAAATGTGGTTCATTTTTCCAGCACAAAGTTAATATCCCAAGAAGGAGCGACCTGTTTGCATGGAGATTAAGTGCAACACTATTTCATAAACTGTTTTACCAAAAGCAGTGAAGAGAGTAGAGAATCTATGGGGAGACATGTTGAAATGAGTGCAAGATTTAATTTGATACAGGAATATGAAAGGCCAGAGGCCAGTAACTCACATATATATTTGAACACCTGCAGTACATAATCTCTGACACGAACATGATTATTGGCTGCACACCAATTAGAAAACTATTCCAATTGCCAATATAAGATTTTTTAGTAGCTGTTTTTCTTGCCTCCTTTAGTACTTGTTCCATGGCTTCTGAAAAGAGGTGGCTAAAAGGAATTATAATCGAATCATCCAGGCAGTTAGTTGAAGATGTTTGAGAATGGAGTGTATCAAACTCCCCTATCTAGTGCCCTTGGCCAGTTCCCTAAGAAGGGAGAACCAATGTTGCCTGAGCCAAAAGGGGGTCACCACAATTATTTTTGGAGAGTCATTCTGAATCTTCAGAATTATCCTGTATATAAGATGAAAGGTTGGAAATGAATAAAGGTCATTCATGTCCAGAGGAATGAGAAATCAGATGCAACGAGTCCTGGAGAAGAACATGTTGAGTTGTCTGTCTTGAAAGGAGGCAAAATGATCTACTTGAGGTGCTCCTCGCAACTGGATCAGTTCCTGAAAGACCCCCTTATTCAATTTCCATTTGTGAGGGTCTGCCTTAGTCCTGCCCAGCTTGTCTGCCACTATGTTATGCACGGATGGAATGTAGGATGGGTTTATGAGTGCTGAAGAGCTACCTCCCAAGCCATCACAGTCATCCTGCTCAGAGGGTATGACCTTTGCTTGTTGATATACCACATCATCTTAAGAGATCCTGGGGACCACAGATAATGAAGACATTTTAAGGCATGGATCACAGCCAACATCACTTCGACATATATGTGCTTTGGTCTGCCTGAGGAATCCCAAAAATCTGAGGCGTCCATAGTTACAGACTGACTTGTCATTAGAGAGAAAAGAGGAGACCTTAATTTGATTGTATTTGTAGTCGCCACCAATGCAGTTCCTTTTTAACAAGATTGGTATCCAAACTATTTTAGAAAGCACTGAATCTTTCTCATGCGTAACCTAATGAGAGGAATTATGAGAATCATAAATACCACGAACCCCAGGATCCTGAGTTATTGCTGAGAAGCTCAGGAAAGTTTCTTGATAAATTCCACTTTCTTCTGCATCAAAAAAGCCTTTTGCTGCATGGAGTCTATAAAACATAGAAAGACAATCCTATGTGACAGGGTCAAGTAGGATTTACGAACATTTATCTAGAATCCCAGAATGAACAGAAGAGATGAAACCAGAATTAATGATTCTTGACATCTGGAAAAAGACTTTGGAAACACAAGTAAGTCACCTAAATAAAGAAAAATGTGAATGCCATTCAGTCTGCATTGAGCTATGACTGCAGCTAGACACTTTGTAAACACACTTGGAGCAGTAGATAACCCAAAGAATAACACAGAGAACTGATAATGTGACCCAGAAACAGCAAATCTGTTATAATTCCTGAACCCTGTGGATAAGAATGTGTTGGAATGCATCCTTTAGGTCCCATTTTACTATACAATTTTCCTGGGGAATGAGAGATATCAGACTGTGAAGTGTCATCATCTCATAGTTTGGAACTTTCACAGGCAGAGTTATGAAGGGAATATCTAGAATTGGTCACCAAGAAGACTCTTTCTTTGGTACCAGAAATATTGTGGAAGAGAAGCCTTTACCCCTTTGATTTAATGGCATTCGTTATTTGATTTCCTAGTTTGTGTAAGTGCTGAAGAACCTGAGGAAATAAATCTATTTGGTTCAGAGGTTGGGGAGGGACTCTCTTGAAAAGAGGTATTTGTATCCAGTGCTAAATGTACCATTAACACTCATGAGTCTGTCACAATCTGTTGTCAAAGGGGAATGTACACAGACAGTTGGAACAGGTATGGAAAGGTAGGGGCAAGAAGGAGGGGGGCTGTTGGCATAGTTACTCTGAAGTTGCAGACTGTCTCTTTTTAGAAAAGGATCATTGTTTTGTACTCTTCTCCTCCTGCCATTTCTTTTTGTTTCCCTGTTTGCCATGAGAATGTAGGGATAATTTGTTTTGTTTTTTAGACATGAAGGAGGATCTGTTAGATTTGTAAAGGGTAGGGGTGGGGGTGGGGGGTTGAGGCTGAAAAATTTTGGAAAATCCCTGAATTAATTTCCCTCTCTCATCAAACTGTTTGAGGAAATGAGTAACAGATAGGCCAAATAAAACCTCTTTATCTAAATCTGATTTCAGAATGCCAGATTTTACCTCATTAGAAAACTTTTGATTACTAACCCAGACATATCTCCTCAAAACAGTAGCAATGACCCTAGACACAGTATCTGAACAATTACTCACACTCCTTAAGGCACATTTAGATACTGGGAAAATGTCTGAAACAATAGAATTAAGATAGGATCTACCTTCAGGGGGAAGAATGAGCAAAATCTCAAAAGGTAAAACTAAGAACCAGAAGGACCACCAGTGAACACACCACTGCACTTTATTAAAATTCAGTAAAATTCAATAAAAGTCTGAGTAGTTAAGTGCTTTCATCCCAATAGGGACTTCATCAGAACTACTGACAAATTCATCCATCCACTTAAATAATTACCTCCTCTCTAATAGGATTTGAAAAATCCAAAGGGTACCGTTGCAGCAGAAACATATTAATCACTTTATTACACTCAAAAAGAAACATCATCACTAGAAATCATCCTAGCCAGCCTGACTAGTTGGCCTTTGACTACAGACTTTTTCTGATATTTAGGATGATGACTATCAAAGTGTAGGTAGCTATTGGAGAAGGTGGGCTTATGATAAATATTAGAAGTAAAACAATTATTTTGATAATCCTTAATGATGGTTACATCCAAAAGTACAATATTATGTTTATGAAACGTATGTGCAAATCTTAAGAAGGCAGTTGTATCATTAATATATTCAAAAATGACATCAATTTAGTCTCATTGCCATTCTAAGGAATAAACATATCATCCAGAAAACAGGTGTAAAAAAGTAGAGTTGTGTACTACACCATAAATGTAGATGTTTGAGTGTATTCACTGTTGCAGTCATTTCATTTGGGTAATCTGCTGGCAGGTTGCCCTCAGTTGGCCTGATTAACAAAGTCTTGGGTCCTGCGTCAGTTGCTGTCCCTTCTTCCATGACGTCAGGTCATCAGGGGTATAAAACATGCAGCCGAAGCCATTACATCAGTTTTTCTTGCCCCAGATGTCAGGTGCCCCCCTAATGAGGAGCAAATAAAATTAAAAACACAAAAATATACCTCCAACCAAAAGTAAATACACCAAAAAGGTTTTTAAGCACAGTAAAAGAAAGTAGAGGTATAGCCAGAGAAAAGTAGGGGGCTGGAGGGAGGGTAATCAGGACTGCAACAGTGAATACACTCGAACATCTACATTTATGGTACATGTACACAACTTTACTATGTTCTTCGTGTTTCACTGTTGCAGTCATTACATTTGGGTAGATTCCCAAAGCTATGGTTGGGAGGAGGAGTTTATACAGCATTAGGGCAAGCTATAAGGCCCTGCAAGACAGCAGTGGCAAAGCCAGTTCTTGATTTAAAGAAAATTGGTAAATGATAATGCTTGGTGAAAGTATGTACAGAACTCCAGGTAGCAGCTTCTAGAATATCCCTGGTAGGAACACCTCTGAGAAAGGCTGCAGAAGTAGATGCAGCCCTGGTGGAGTGAGATCTGATCTCCCGGGGGATAGGTTTTCCATGGTACTTATAGCAGAAATGAATGCAATGGCTTATCCATTTAGAAATGGTTTGTTTTGAAATAGCCTTCCCCTCTGCCCCTGCAGTAAATGCTACCAGCAATTGTTCAGATTTTCTTCGAGATTTAGTCCTGCCCAAGTTGAATCTAAGTTGTCTGTGCACATCCAAGGAATGCAGAATCCATTCTCCTTTGTTCTGTGGATTGGGAAAGAAGGTTGGCAAAATGAATGAACTGATTAAGAGCCACACTGGAAATGATCTTGGGCATGACGAATGGATTGGTCCTCAGAGATACCCTGTCCGCATGAAAGATAATGAAAGGCTCCACTGCCATAAGGGCCTGTAATTCAGATATCCTTCTAGCCAAAGTGATTGCTAAAAGGAAAGCTGTTTTCCAAGAAAGAAATTTTAAGTCTGCAGTAGCAGCTGGCTCGAAAGGAGGTAGAGTGAGCTTCTCCAAAACAAAGTTAAGGTCCCAGGCAGGGGTAGGAGCTCTCCTGGGTGGTCTCAGGTACTTTGCCCCTCTGAGATACTGCTTGAGCAGGGGATGAGAGAAGAGGGGTGGTTCTGTGTTATAATGAGCTGAAATAGCTGAAGCGTGAATTTTAATAGAGGAAAAAGACAGGCCCTTGTGAAGCATCTCAGTTAAGTATTGCAAAATCTGAGGTAAATTGGGTGCTGCTGTGCTCATCCCTAAAGATTGGTTCCAGGCACAGAATCTTTTCCATTTGTCAACATAAGATTTTCTAGTACTAGGTCTTCTCGCCTCGAAGATGACATCCATCACAGGTTTGCTGAGGGATGATAAGGGTGAGTTTAAGTGATTAGCCAGGCTGCAAGGTTCAATGTTGGAAGCTGAGGGTACAGAATTTGGTTCTCCTGCTGAGACAGCAAGGAAGGGGTCTGAGGCAGATGCCATGGAGATATTTGTGACACACTGCGCAGGAGTGGGTACCAGCGTTGGTGTGGCCAGTCTGGAGCAATAAAAATCATTCTTGGTTTGTCCTGTTTGACTTTTAGCAGAACTTTGGAGAGCAGAGGCAGAGGGGGAAAGGCGGTGACTGACAGGTTTTTCCAGCTGATGGACAGAGCATCCACTTTCAAGGCTTCGTTGTGGGGAATCCTTCTGCAAAACTTATCCAACTGGTAGTTCTGGGGGGAGGCAAACAGATCTCTGTCTGGGCTCCCCCATTTGCTTGTCAACATGTTGAAAATCTGTGGTTCCAGTTTCCACTCGTGTGGGTCCATGAGATTTCTGCTTAATCCGTCTGCCAGTGTATTCTATTTTCCTGGCAGGAATTGAGCTTGTAGGTGCACTTGGTAGCTCAAGGCTGTGTTCCTCAATTCCATGGCTAGTCTGCAGAGGGGGTAAGAATGTGTACCCCCCTGCTTGTTTATGTACCACATAACTGTGGTGTTGTCCATCTTTACCATTAGTTGTCCTGGAAGAATGTAGTCCTTGAAGGTTGTCAGAGCATTCTGTACAGCTAACATTTCTTTTTGATTGATATGTAGGTGCATTTGATTTGGGTTCCATTTGCCCTAAATGCACTTCCCTGCCAGGTGAGCCCCCCCATGCATAGTCTGATGCATCTGTAGTTAGGGTTTGGGTGGCAGGGGGTAGTGTGAATGGCAGTCCCTTGTTTTGGTGGAAGGCCTCTGCCCACCATAGGAATTCCAGGCGTAGGCAAGGTATGATAGGAATCATTGTTTCCAGGCTGTGACAATGTTGACTCCATAGACTTTTTAAGTACCACTGTAGTTTCCTCATATGCAGTCTTGCATATGGAATTAGAAGAATGCAGGAGGCCATGAACCCCAAGGCTTGCAGTATTTGTCTTGCAGATAGCAGGGTTTTTCTGGCCACTTGTTTGAAGTTAGTTACCAAATGAATTTGCTTCTCTGGCATGAGGAAAACCATCTGGGCAGTAGTATTCAAGCTTGCACCCAGGAATGTAATCTGTTGAGAGGGTAACACGTGTGATTTATTTTCATTTATGGTGTACCCCAGACAAGTTAGAACCCTTTTTACAAACGCCAGATGATTTAGAAGTATGCCCTGGTTTTCTGCCTGAATTAGACAATCATCCAGGTATGGATATATTTGAATATTTCTTTGCCTGCAAAATGCAATAACTGGAGTCAGGTACTTTGGGAATACCCTGGGCACAGGAGACAAGCCAAAGGACAGTGCAGAGAATTGATAATGCAAGCAGCCTGCTTTGAAGCGTAGGTATCTTCTGCAAGATTCCCTGATTGGGATGTGCAGGTATGCTTCTTTTAAATCTAGAGTTGCCAACCAGGCATTTTTACCTACCTAAGAGTCAGCATCTTAAATTTTGGAATGTCCAGAAAGGTGTTTAGAGTAGATGGGTCCAGAACTGGACGCCATGATTTGTCTTTTCTGGGTACCAGAAAAAGCCTGGAATAGAAACCTTGTCCCTTTTCCTCTTCTGGTACTGGCTGAATAGCCCCCATATTTAAGAGGGAAAGTACTTGTTTTTGAGCCTCTGCCCACTGATTTGGGGGCAGGTCTGGCCACCCGTTTGGTGTTAGCAATGCGTGGAAACGAAATCTGTATCCCTGGGACACTATATTTAAAACCCATTTGTCCTCGGTTATAAGTTCCCAGTTATATGCATGAAGAGCAATCTTTCCCCCCAAAGGGGCAGCTAAAAGGTAAGTGCTTGGTAATTTTAAAAGGAAGTCATTGAGACTGTTTACCATAGGGAGGTGTCTTGTTATTTCCAAATTTGGAAGTGGAGGCCCCCCATTGCTTAGTTTCTGAGAGCCCCTGGGACTGAAACCTGGTGCTTTTGGTGTGTCTGGGTTTGGCTTGAGAGGATCTGGAAGGAGCTGGAAAGGACGAATTCTTAGTAGGCTAGTGCCTACTAAATCTTGGAGGTTGCACTTGTAAGAAGTCTTTAACAGTTTGCACAGATTTAGCTTTATCTTCCATCTTTTTTAGAACTTCTTCAGCCTTATTGACAAACAGGCGGTCCTGATTTAAAGGAGCATCCAACAATTTCGCATTAACATGACCAGGCAAAGCTTGCTCCTTAAACTATGCATGCCTTCTAAGCACAGACCCAGTAACAGCAGCCCTGCAGGAGGCCTATAAAGAATCAAAACCATATTGCAAAGTATGTTTTCCGACTTGTTCAGCAGAATGCAATATATCCTGTAAATCTTTATTTTCCACACAGTCAGGAATCAACATCTTTTTCTGTTTAAGCAGTCCAATAACATGCTGTTGATAGTTTAACATATGAAATTGGCAGTTTAAAGCCCTGATTGCCAAGGTTGCAGGAGTATAAACCTTCTTACCCCACCTATCCAGCACCCTGGAGTCTCTGTCTAGGATTTTTAGCAGTAGAAGCCTTAATGCCCTTGGGCCCCTGAGAAATGGTTTCTGGATCTGCAACAGGATTTTTGAAAAGGAACTTGTGGGACTCAGGAACCCTGTAGTATCTGTCAGGTTTACTAGGAGCCGGAGGCAGGGAATCAGGGGCCATACTGGATTCCGAAAACACATCATCAACAATGTCTAGTACAGGAGGTATAGCCAAAGGCCTATGCTGAGGTAGAAGAAGGAAATCCCTAAGCCTCTTTTTGAATCAGAAAATTCCTGACTTTCCCAGTGGAAATGCTCACTTAAGGTATGTAAAGTTTCCCCAAAAGAAAAATTCTCAGGAGGGGAAGCAGAGGAAATGGAATCCTCTGCATCAGAATCCTCATAAGTAGATATGGACAAATCCAGGTCATTAAAAGAGTCAGAAGAAACAGAATCCTGATCAGAAGATTCATAATCAAGCTCAGCCCTAGGCCTCTTGGGGGGGGGGGGGTTGACTACCCCTGATTAGAGTAATTAGATCTTCCAGCCATTTTGATCATTTGTTTTTTTAGGCATAGGGGCCTGAACATGTGGCCTGGGCATCAGTTTTTTTAGAAATAGATCGAGATTTAGGCCTTAGTAATGAAGGTGGAGTCGATTTAATATGCAAGTCTGTAGACCTGAATACACCCTCAGAAGCCAGTGCCTGCACAGCGGCTCCAGACCCATCCAAGGTAGAGACATCCATGGGTTCCATAGGTGAAGCATCTCACTGCATACCGGACTCTGAATGGGTCTCAGTAGAGGCCTGAGAATCAGAAGTAGAGGGTATCAGGGGCTGCGAAAGCGCCTCACTGAGTACAGGCAAACTGGCGACTGGCTTAGGAGAAGCGTTGTTGGCAGTTTTGGACCTTGGTAGCCTGTCTCTGTCTTTATCTTTGTGTTTTTTCGGAATCCCTGTAGTCGGATGACTAACCGACGACATTTCTGGATAATTAAACCGAGAATTGAAATATTTAGAGGCAAAAATGTTCCGACGATGGATAGTGAGCTGATTAAATAAAGCACAAAACCGACAGCAAGGTACGTCGTGGTCGGGGCCTAGGCAAGGAATACAGTACGAATGAAAATCTTTGTGAGGTATTTGCTTTCCACAAGTAATGCAATTATTAACTTTTACTGCCATTGGTAAGGAGCAAGAAAAAGTTTCTAACGGGTACTTAGCTTTAAGTTGAAGACTTCGGTTCTGAAACTCGAAAACGAAAATTTCAGGAGTCAGCCGACCGGCACTTGCGAACTACTTCTGCTTTGGGCACCGCATGGCAAGAAAGACTGATGTAATGGCATCGGATGCATGTTTTATACCCCTGACAACCTGACGTCATGGAAGAAGGGACAGCAACTGACGCAGGATCCAAGACTTTGTTAATCAGGCTGAATGAGGGCAACCTGCCAGCAAATGTAATGACTGCAACAGTGAAACATGAAGAACATCCTATACTATCCTTAAAAGGGGAATTAAAAAAAAAATTTAATTCCCAATAGGCCATGACCAGGTTGGAAAACTGGGAGCACACGCAACCCCCATTGCCATACCGGTAACTTGCCTTCAAAAAATAAAAAGTTGTTAGAAAGAACAGTTTTCATTAGGCTAACCAACACAGTGACATGATCCTGTGGGTATAACTTAGTAAGTACTAACATTTCTTCTAACCAACTGAGACCAACATCATGGGGGATCACCGAGTAAAGTTCACAAACATCAATAGTAACCAAAATACTATCATTATTAAATGAAACCCCAGAACGTTTTTCCAAAAAGTCCCACAAGTCCCTACAGATTTGTGGTACTGTTAACACAGTTTGTTTCAAACCACAGTCGATGAATTTTGCCATATAATAAGTTTTACTTATTTTGAAATGCAGAACTTTAAAGTTTCCAATGAAAGCAATAGGAACACTAAGTTTTCGGATTTTCTATGTGAACCCAATAACCCTTTAATCCAACTGACTTTGACTACTGAATCGAATGAAACTGAAAGGGTTGCTAGAACTAATGTTAACTTTGATAATGTAATACATGAAGTAGAGAATGCAGCTTTTCAGCTGAAAAGACTCCAATGGCAGTGCTTCCATCTCGAAGCCTGTATTCATCATTAAGTTGTCCCGAGGGGCATGAGAGTTAAATGCCTACCAAGCTATGGCAACCAATACCCACATTTGCTTGCAAAATGGTAAACCATCAATCTGGAAACCAGCTTTAACTACATGCGCCTCTTAATAGATTATTTCAAACCGGAGGAAGTCTCTATTTCCAACTTAATAAGAATGAAACAAACGGAACTTGAGGGCATGGAACTTAATGATGTCTGTATACACAGACTGGAAAATACAACTTGTCCATGTATGACAACAAACTCAGGATACAGAAAACTAAGAAATTACAAAGAGATTTTCAAGACTTTAAAAATGGAAATGTCTTTGAATGGCCGCGTGAGAGTTATCAAACCTCAGAGATTAATAGGAATTCCAACAAAAGAAGTGGAAGTATACGGGAACTTTCCACTAGAGAAACACTGCAGCCAACAGCTTCTGAAAATGTCAATAGTCTTCCCATTGGCATAAACACATTTACTCCATCTGATAGCACACCCTCCATTGATCCAGGCACCTTGTCCAATTTACTTAACTTTAACTCTGATATAGATCTCAGTAATAACACTGGAACCAGACCGAAGGAGGGTTTAGTCCATATCCCTTTTTTTTCATCCGTTTCCAATTCCAGTGAAAGGGAACAATTACAGATACAACAGAACACCAAGCCAAGAGGGAAAGCAGAAGAAAACAATCTGCTAGACAGAGCTAATAGCTCACTGGTTGTAAATTTGTCCAGCCTTGACCTTAGTAAAGAGCATTTACAAGTCTTGGAAAAAGGTCTTACTTTTGTTCCCTCCTTGCACTCAGATCTTAATGGGTTTGTTACAGACATCAAATTATTTGGTAGAAATATGAGTCTCAGGAATATTTTTGGAACCAACCCCTCCAGTTCTATATCAAAATACAAACAACCCAGCACATTTGTACCAGTTAACCATCCATCGGTAGACTTGTTCATACGCCTATGTGAGAATGAAGTGAATAAATTGACAGAAGTTAATAATAAACACCAGCACTTTCATAACTTAACCACCAAAGAATATCATGCATTGATGGACCTCAGAAGTAGAGAAGACATCATCATAAAACCGGCTGATAAAGGAGGAGCCATTGTTGTCATGGATGCCCAGTGGTATAGAAACCGCATGGAAGGAATGTTACAAGACCAGCAAACCTACAAGGTTATAGACAGATTATTCCTTGATAAGAAAATAAAAAAAGTACATGACACTATATATGATCATCTTATGGACAGACATATTACTGATGAATTATTCAGATTTTCTGAGATGTTAAATCCAACCATTCCTAAAATAAGCAGTCTCCCAAATATTCATGAGGACCCCATCAATCCACGATTAAGACCAACAGTATCTGGGAGAGGCTGGATAACAGAACCCTTATCCACCTATGTAGAGAATGAACTAAGAAGTCTACTAAATTTAACCACTACAGTCTTGAAAGACTCTGGAAGTGTTTTAGCATCTCTCCACGACAGGTTCAGAAATTTATCTGGAAGTTTTTTAGCATCTCTCCATGATAGGTTAAGAAATCTGTCCCCTCCTTTTGATCTGATGATGATCACTATGGACTTTGTAAATCTTTTTACTGCCATCCCCCATGAGTATGGGATAGAGGCAATTAGGGATTTAGCTCTCTCCCAAAGACAAAACAAGGAAGTTGTTTGTTCTCTTCTTGAGCTAATTCTAGAAAACAATTTCTTTATGCATGGGAACACATGCTTTTGGCAGACACGGGGAGTAGCAATGGGCACCCCATGTGCCAATAGCTATTCAAACTTGGTCCTAGCCCACTGGGAAATGGCTCATGTTTTAAGTGAAAACAACTCATGGAGGCAACATATTCTCTTTTACGGCCACTTTGTAGATGATGTCGTCCTCCTATGGGATGGTAAACTAAATTACTTCAGTAACTACTTGGATTCTTCCACTAGTTTCCTGAGATTCACTTTCTATTTTTCTAGATCTGAGATCAGTTACTTGGACATCACACTAACCCTGGATAATGCTACTGGTCTACACACCAAAATCCATTGAAAGACCACTTGGCATAACCATTATTTATACAGAGATAGCATGCACATGGGTCATATCATTAAAAACATCTTTGAAAATCAGATGTCAAGGGCCTCTAGGTTATGCATGGATAAAGAGGAATATGATTTGGAATGCCTCTCACTTCAGTCAAATCTTAAAAAGAGGGGATATAAAAACAAAGATCCAAAGAGAAACCCCAATGTACCCAATGAAGTATGAAACAGAATACAACCTTATTTTTTCCATGCACACTGTGACACAAATAATACCAGTTTGTCAGAGTAAGGATCCATCTATCCTAACCAAGTTAACTGTATTCTCACTTATAGTTTGAATAACAAGCAAATTTGTCAGATTATTAAACAGTTCTGGCCCATTTTATTGGAAAATGACAGGATTAAGGACATAGTTGGAGACACCCCGAGGTTTGTCTACAGAAATAAGAGCAATCTTAAACAACTGTTGTGCAACAAGGATGGCTTCCAATGGAAAGCATCTACTATCAGTGAAGGCACACACAAGTGTGGGAGATGCAAAGCTTGCCAATATACTAACAGAAATAATTCCTTTGTGCATCCGATTACCAAAAGGACTTACTGCTTTAAAACAAAAGCCACTTGCAATACACAGCATTTAGTCTATCTAGCATGTTATGATTGCTCATCTTTCTATATATTGGAAAAAACTAATCAGCAATTTAAGAACAGAATTTTACGACATATTAGAGACATTTCTAAAAGTGACCCACATAATAATCTTGCAGGTCACATTGCACTTTATCCAACACAGATTTTTGTTTAGAGCCATTGAGGTCATCCAACCAACACCTAGGGGAGGGGATTATTCTCATCGTACTGAACTTTGTGAAATGAAATGGATTACGAACTTGAGAAGTACCCATTCTCCAGGCCTCAATAGCCTGATACCCCTTAAACCGGCTCTTAAAAATAGACGTCTCAAAGCAAACAAATGATTTTTAAATTGATTTTTCAATCTCAAAATTAACATATTTTTATGCATTCTGACTTTATAGGTTGTGCTTAGGTTTATTTAGGATGCCAATAGAACTGGTTCATCTTAGTTTATATAGGATCTGTTCAGAAATGACAAGACTGACAATCATGAATTCTAATTGATAATCATTGCATTATTCTAGATTTTGTCTTTCTAAGAGCATTACTTTGAATATGTTTATGTGCTGACAGCAGTGCTTCTTTCCTTTGAATTGCTAAGTAGAGATTATCATATTGTTCTTAAAGTGGAGTAGATTGACTTTGTCCCTTCTTAATGCTCATTAGCTTTATAATGCCTTAGCTTACTTAGGAAACTTTGATTACTCTTAGGCATTTTTATTACTGTTTCATAATCATATTTTCATCAATATTATTTTTTATTTTCATTTTTTTCATTTTTTACTTTAGCATAGTTATGAGCACATTTTCGTTTTGAGTCCATTATTGGGTTTAACTCAACTGATATAATTCACAATAATGTTAACTGAAAAGGAATTCTTTTTGTGTGATTACTTCAAGTTTAAAAATGACCATGAACATGTTTATATGTTGCTACATGCCTTTCTTCTTGATTTTAAAGAGTAATATACATCATTTTGCTCTGTCAAATATGTGATTGGTTAATTTTCCTATATTGCAATGTTCACTGGTTGTAATGCACGCAGATGCAACCTATACATTTTGGAATACTTTCAGGAATATTGGTTAATATATTTCTCGTGGATTATTAGTCTTAATTTGTGTTTCTAAAGTAATTTATATACCTGTACACTACGTGAATGGATATGCTCCTTGCTGTAGGTTCTTTTATTTGTTCTATATTATTCTTAAATATACCATGACATAAGTACATACAATGCGTGTACACTGACACAAATAGAATTTATGTTTTAATATCAGTTTGTTATACTCCATTTTCATGTGCCATAGTTATTTTGCACTTATCCAACTATTTCCATACATATTTTTTTATCTCTAAGTACTCATTAATATCCACATTTAATGAGGTTCTTGTTAGTTCGATTCCTGCTTTGGTTGATTTGCTTTCTTTCATGTTCCCTATCCATTGGTTGAGTCACTGACATGCTGAGCAAAACCATAATTAGATCTCATAGGCCCTTGGTTGATTGGCTACTTTATCTGACAATTGATTTAATTATCCTCTGCCGCGAATGCGGAAAAGACCATAGCCGCGAATGCGGGCGGTCTTTGCTTTTCAATCTATGTAGGTTTGAATTACTCTACGATTGGCTGACTGTCATTTAGCCAGCACCAATTATTTGATCGCAACTGTGAATGCGGAAGTGACCGCAGTAATGAAAAAGGATGGTTTTCCTCTACCCCTTAAATTAGTTTCATATGTTCTTTTGTATTTTTTTGAACACATTAATACTTCAGGACTAACATTATTTTTTCAAATCAATATTTTTTGTGAAAAGGGCCGTAGCCATGAAAATGGACAGTCTTTGTTCTTAGCCTTTGATTTTGCATAAGGCTTTGGTTGATTTGCTCCCCTTTTTTATGCTTTCTACCGAATGGTTAAGTCACGGATTTGCTGAATGAAATTAAACTGAGATTTCATTGGCCCTTTGTTGATTGGCCATGATATTTGTCTAATTGATTTGATTGGTCCCTACCGCATATGCGGAAAAGACCGTATCCGCGAATGTGGACGGTGTTTGGCTCTTAATTTACATAGGTTTTGGGTGAAGTACTGATTGGCTGATTGTCATTCAGCAAGCACCTATAGCTTGATTCTATCCACGAATGCGGAAGTAACCGTTGAGGTGAATATGAACAGTCTTGCTCTACCTGTTATAATTAGCCTTATATGTACTTATGTACTTTCCTGAACATTTTATAACATCAGGACTAATAATATTTTTAGTGAACACCCAACATTAATCCTATATGTGAGAAGGGCCGTAGCTGTATAAACGGATGGTCTCTGGTTCCAGTTTTCTGAGCTAGCACAAAGTTAACTGTAGCACTTTGGTCGATTTACTAATTGGCTACTAGTGACTTGACTTACATATTGATTGGCCATTATTCTTCAACAGTTATTTTGATTGGCCCTAGTTGTATCGGTAGAAACAGCCATAGCCGCAATTGTGAACATCTTTTGATTTAGACTTGTACAATACTCTGTCTAGTTTTTAAATAAACTGTGGTTAGGTTGACCGTTATTTATCAGATTTTTTTGTCTGTTTCCAATTTTTATACGGAATTGGCCGTAGCCGTGAATACGGACAGTCTACGTCATAGTCTTCTAGCTCTGCATAAGTTTACTACAGAATTTTAGCCGATACTGATTGGCTGTTTGGAATCTAAGTAAATCATTGATTTGCTTACCTAACTAATACCCTGAATAGCCGTAACTGCAAATGTGGGCGGCTTCATATTAGAATCCATGATTTTATTTTCTATTTTCTATTGTGCATTAATAGCCTAAACTAGAATTAAATATCCTACATGGATAGTTTATGGTTTTTCTGTTTAACTCTACTGTGAACGAAGACCTGTTTTCAGTAACATTGTGTAACCACTATCCACAACCGTGAAAGCAGGCGGACTAAAGCATTCATGCACTGATATTACACATATATTGATCACAAAGTACCATGAGGTTTTATTAATAATATTTTCATGGCATCCACACAATCCTAAGGTCTATTCACATTGTGTTTGTTCTCAATGTTATTGTTCCAATTCAGGAACTCTCTTGTTATTGGTTATTAGAACCCTTCCTAGCCTAAGATAGGTCAGTTACATTTTTGCAATTATACTTCCTGATTTTAAGCCTGGTATTTTGATTTGTTAATTCTTGAAGGTGTGTCAGTTGTAACTAAAATGATTGGTTATCCACTGTTATTTTAACCAATACGGACCTTTGTACTATATGATCTGAAGAAGGCGAAGTTTCCCCGAAAGCGTTCATCTATGTACTCAGACCTTTTGTTTGTTTTTTAATTAAATTTGTTTTTTAATTAAATTATGCTTGCTTTCCAAGCTTCCGTTGTTTTTATACAGCCTCAGCCGTGGTGTCGCTTCAGGATTTTTCACTGCTTTTGCTTTGTTTTGACCTGAAATGTTTTCAGTGTCAGTAGGATATATATTTTTTACTTTTCTGATATTTAGGATGATGACTATCAAAGTGTAGGTAGCTATTGGAGAAGGTTTGCTTTTGATAAATATTAGAAGTAAAACAATTATTTTGATAATCCTTAATGATGGTTACATCCAAAAATACAATACTGTGTTTATGAAACGTATGTGCAAATCTTAAGAAGGCAGTTGTATCATTAATATATTCAAAAAATGACATCAATCTAGTCTCATTGTCATTCTAAAGAATAAACATATCATCCAGAAAACGGGTGTAAAACCCTACACTATCCATAAGAGGGGAATTAAAAACAAAATTTAATTCCCAATAGGCCATGACCAGGTTGGCAAAACTGGAGGCACATGCAGCCCCCCATTGCCACACCGGTAACTTGCCTGAAGATCTGGCCTTCAAAAAATAAAAAGTTGTTAGAAAGAACAGTTTCCATTAGGCTACCAACACATTAACAGGATACTGTGGATATAACTTAGTAAGTATTAACATTTCTTCAAACCAACTGAGACCAGCATCATGAGGGATCACCGAGTAAAGGTCACAAACATCAATAGTAACCAAAATAGTATCATTATTAAATGAAACCCCAGAAAGTTTTTCCAAAAAGTCCCATGAATCCCTACAGATTTGTGGTACTGTTAACACAGTTTGTTTCAAACCACGGTCGATGAAGTTTGCCATGTAATAAGTTTTACCTCTAGGGCTATCGACAATGGATCTGAGGGGTGGGTTACATTCATCCTTATGGATTTTTGGCATGCTGAAGATACCTGCTATAACCTGATAAGGGGTGGGTTGGGGTGGTCATTATGGATACCATTGATTACAATAATAAAATGAATACTCTGCCATTAACTAGTGTCTATGAAGAAATATCCAGGAATGAATTACATATAGCCTATAGTAAAATGGATGTTGAGCTTAATGACATGTTATTTCAAGTGCAGATTAATAAGGAAGAATTTGATTTTTTATATAATAAATGGCCACTTATAGTAGGACTTCTGGCCACTGCAGAGTCACCCACCAGTGGGTGAGGCAAAGCCAACTTACCAGAGACCCAAAGGATTGTCAAGGACTGTCTGGTAATTTTTTTTCTCTAGGGACTACAGATGTTGGATGAACAGGGGTAGGCTAAGTCTCCATACTTTGACTGAGGAAGACGCTTTGGATGCTGTAGAAAACACTGGAACCAGTCAGTCTGATGTTAAGTTGTCAAATAGTTTGCCTAAACAGCACACTTACAATTTCACACATATACAAAGTCCCCAGAACACTGTAATACATAAGCAACATGCTGAACTGCTATCAGAAACTCCTTGAAAATAAAGTTAATTTGAGAGAAGAAATGATAGGTAAGTTGTCACAGCAGGAACACAACCACTACATAAAACATAGTATTTCTTTTCCAAGTAAAATATTTTCCCACACAAACCTTTTGTTAAGAATTCAAATATTTACATAAGCAGTACATTTTGTCAGAAAATAAGCCTCCAAAAAAGCTGAAACTAAAAATAGCTTTATCTAACAGGATACTTCCAACATCAAAGAAAAAGAAGTTATGTACTTACCATAATGTTTGATGTTTGTAGTCCAGCTCACCCTTCATTCTTACACTTGGGATCGGAGCCGAACCTCGGCTCTGACTTGGCCATACTCTAGCTCAAAAACTTCTAATTGGCTCGTGGCTCAGAGGTATCTCACAATGCATCACTAACATAACCCAGATCTTGTTTGTTGTAAGGAGAAACATATAGAGACAAAGAACAAACCAAGTCAAAAGGACCAAACATAATAAAAAGGCAGTAGACACTCTACCCCCCAGGTCCTCAAGGAAGGGGGCAGGAGGGTGGGTTTGTAAGAATGAAGGGTGAGATGGACTACAAACATTGAACGTTATGGTAAGTACATAACTTCTTTATGTTCTGTAGTCCTATTTCGCCTTCATTCTTACACTTGGGACGGCGTCCCCAGCACCTTCATCTTGGGTGGCTCATTGGAAAATGCTCCTGAGTACTGTGGAACCAAAGGAAGACCTGTTTCTGGAAGCCATATCCAATTTGTAGTGAGTAATGAATGTATGAGGTGAAGCTCATGTTGCTACAGCACAAATATTATCTATTGGAATTTTTGCCTGAAAAGCCACCAAGGTAGATACAGACCTGGTAGAATGAGCCTTCAACTTGAAGGGGAGATCTTTGCCACTGGATGAATAGACAAAGGAAATGCAGCTGGAAATCCAGTGAAATAATGTGACTTTAGAAACTGGAAGGCCCTTCCTAGTATCTGAAAAGGAAACAAACAATTGATCTGACCTTCTGAAATCTTTCATTCTGTCCAGATAAAAACGCAATTGTCTATGCACATCCAGTTGGTGAAATTTGTACTCTGCCTTGTTATAAAAATTAGGGAAGAAAACAGGTAATTCAATGGACTGATTAATATTGGCATGAGAAGACACCTTGGGGATAAAAGAAGGGTTGTTCGTAAGGAGACTCTATCTTTGTGAAACATCAAATAAGGCGGCTTAATGAAAAGAGCTTGCAGTTCACAGACCCTTCTTGCAGAAGTGATAGCCACTAAAAATATAGTTTTCTTAGATAAGAACTTAAGGTCACATGTTAGTGAAGGTTCAAAAGGGCTTAACGTTAGTCTATAGAGAACAAAGTTCAAATCCCATGGCGCCACCGGATCCATGACTGGGGGTCTTAACAAGGTGGTCCCTTTGAGGAAAGCTTTACGCAGTCTATGAGCCATAAGATTAGGTTCATTAGCCAAATGAAAGGTAAAAATAGCTGCCAGTTGAACTTTAATAGTGGCAGCTGCTGAACCTTGGTGGAATAACTGAGAGAGGAAGTCTAAAATGGCAGAAATTGGAGCTGTGTAAGGATCGAGGTTTCACTCACAGGCCCAAAAGGATAATCTTTTCCATTTACTGGTATAAATTTTCCTGGTAGAAGGTTTGTGAGATGATGTCAGAATGTGTACAACCTCAGGAGAGAAGTCATGAAGCCTGACTATGGATGGAATTGGAGCAGCCAAGCTGTCAAATTGAGGGTGTGGAGAGAGGGATGGAACACCCCTGACATGTGTGTCAGCAAATCTGGCACTGGGTCCAGAGTCCACAGTTCGTCAATTAGATGAGGTCTGAGAAAGGGGAACCAAATCTGTCGAGGCCAGTAAGGAGCAATTAGGATCATTTGGCTTCCCAAGGATATTGCTTTCTGAATTACCTTCGATATGAGGGGGAAAGGCAGGGAAGTATAGAGAAGTCCCGAGGGCCAATCATGAACGAGTGCATCTCTTGGTGTTTCCACAGGGTGAATCAGGGTGAAGTAGCTGCTGCATTTGGCATTGAGAGGGGTGGCAAACAGATCACAGCAAGGCTGACCCGATTTGCAAAAAATTTGTTCCGCAATGTATGTGTTCAGAGACCACTCATGAGGTATCAGAATAGCCCTGCTGAGCCTGTTGGCTATCACGTTAGATTTCCCCGGGATGTGCGTTGTGACCAGAAAGTGCTGGGAAAACACTGCCCACTCCCATACTCAAAGGGCTTCTCTGCAGAGGGCGTAAGATTTGGTCCCTCCTTGTTTGTTTATGTACCACACCACTGACATATTGTCCAAGTGAATCGCAATCATCCCTAGAGGGAGAAAGCTGTGAAGTGCTTGCAACACCAGAAGCACTGCTCTCATCTCCAAGACGTTTTTATGCAAATGAGCCTCATGTTCCTGTCACATGCCTTGGACTGTTCTCCTTAGATAATGCTCCCCCACCCTATCTGGGAGGCATCCATGGTCACAGTGGCAAAAGGGGGGTGAGGAACAAACGGTCTGCCTGTGTTTAGATTGCTGGTCTGGGTCCACCAGCGAAGATCCTGTTTGCACAAATCTGTTATCAAGATTGGGTGAGAAAGAGGTAGATACTGCAGTGACCATTGGGCAAAAAGTAACCATTGCAGGACCCTCATGTGCAATCTGGCAATGGAACTAATGTTATTGTGGAAGCCATTGTCCCTAAAAACTTGAGCACCATCTTTGCCTTCACTTTCCTTAGAGGAAGTAAGCTCAAAACTTGTTCTGTGAGGTTCTGAATTCTTTCTACAGGAAGGTAAGCCCTCACTGAGATGGTGTTTATTTTGGCGCCAATAAAATTCACATGCTGAGAGAGTGATAATGTGGATTTTTGCCAATTTACTGTAATCCCTAATTGCAGGCAAGTTGAAATGGTAACGTCCCTGGCCTGTAACAGTAGATGCCTGGTGGTGGCAGTCAGGAGCCAGTCATCCAGGTACGGAAACACTTGGAATCCCTGACGTCTCAAGTGAGCCGTAACCACTGCCATGCATTTGGTGAACACCCTGGGAACACCAAAGGGCAGAGAGTGAAACTGATAATGATTGGTTCCCAGCTGGAAGCATAGGTGACTCCTTGATGCCCTGTCCATTTCGATATGGTAGTATGCATCTTGGAGGTCTATGGAGCAGATCCAAATGTCTTTCCCTAACAATGGGAGTATCGACTGTAAAATGACCATTCGGAACTTGGACTTCTGTACAGATTCATTCAATTTACAGAGATCCAAGATGGGTCTCAAGTCCCCTGTTCTTTTTGGCACCAAAAAGAATCTGGAGTAAGTCCCTAATCTGACTTGGTCTGTGGGGACGGGTTGGATGACTCTCTTTATGAGCAACTTTTGGATTTCTAGAGTTGCTGAATCCCTGGGATTGAGTGGCACATCTGGGATTCATCTGATCCGAGGCGGTGGAGAAGAGAAGGGAATATGGTAACCTCTGGTAATTATCTTTAATACCCACTTGTCTTGAGTGATATCGTACCAGGCTTTTGGGAATAAAGAAATACGACCCCTGACTGGCTCCAGAGATGCGCAGTTGGGCCTCCTTTCAGGAGTGCTGATAGGGACGACCACAAAAGGTATTACGGTCTCCCTGGTTCTGCGGGCCTCCTCTGCCTCTAGGGCAGCGTCTACTGTTATTTCCTCCATCACCTTGTGCATCCTGAAAAAACCTCTGCGACTTTTTGAGCCACATTTTGCTGCCCTTCTGCCCTTTGGGATAGAGTCTACAAGGAACGGAAAAACAGACTCCCATGGCAGACAGGGTTTTTCCTTCCTGCTCACACCTGGTGAGTGTGTCCTTTACCTTGGCTCCAAACAATGACGATCCATCTAAGGGGGCATTGGTAAATGTAGACTTAAAGGTCTCTGCAAAGTTACACAAGTGCATCCAGGAGTGTCTTCTAAGACAGACTCCTGAACCCGCTGCCTTACTTGCTCCATCAGCTGCGTAAGATATCAGCCTCATGAAGGAGTTCACAATAGAATTTAGGGTAGACATCTGTGCGTTAACCTTCTGAGATACTGAATCTGATACGTTACCCTGCAGAGTCTCTCCCAGCTCTTTTAGGAGATCTCTCTGAAGCCTTGTGAAATGAGGCAGGTAGTTCAGTGATCTAAGTGTAAAAGCCACTGAAGAAAAGACCCGCTTCCCGTACCTATCCGTCATTTGAGACTCCTTGTTCAGTGGATGGACAGTGGAAGAAGTTTCGGCAAGTTCCTTTTTGGTGGCTGCTGCCACCACCATGGCATCTTCTGGAACACCCCTAGTAAGAAAGTCCTTGTCCTGGGGTGCTGACAAAAATGTATTTGGTCTTCTAGGAACTGGTTCCACAGAATCAGGAGATTTCCACACCTTTTGACTAACTAGGGGGAGATCCAGTAGCTCGTCAAAAGGTGGAGACACCCAAGAAGCGGAGGGTTGAGACCCGAAAGCCTTCAGGTACAGTGACTCCTCGTCAGAAGGGGATGTGGTGGGCAAGCTGCCTCTCTGTTTAAGGATCTCAAGGATATCTGCGAATGAGATATCATCAGAGGACAACTTGGGGAACCCTTCTGACTCCTCGAGGTCAGTGTCTGATGTATTAGACTCATCAGGGGAGTCAACATGTTTCCTCTTATAAGTTTTCTTCCTCGGTGGCTCCTCAGAAAGGTATTCTGGGGAGACCTCAGAAGACTGGAGACCATTCATGGCGGTTTCCTGAGGCTGAGAGTCTCTGCTGTGTTGGGAGAGAGAGGGAGCTGAGACTGAAGTCAGCGCTTTAGGGGGAAGAGTGTCGGTATCTCTGGTTGAAACTGAAGGCCTGGACAGCACACTCCTCATCACCTCAAAGGCCAATCCTCCTGGCTCTGAGGATGCCCCCTGCTCTGAAGATACAGAGGCAGTCCTCAGTGCCGAGGAGATGGGCTCCGAGGCAGATGTGGGGTCCAAGCTCACCTGCGCCAAAGCACCGAGAGGCAGGCTTGGAACCGAAGTTCGATTCGAAGCATCTCCCTCGGGCCCGACCGGAGAACTGAGGACTCTAGACCCCATGGACAGCACCACAAGGGTCGGAGCAGATATCGGAACCAAGAGACCAAATGAGGTAGCTGGAGCCGGCCTTTCCACAACCCGAGGCACTGACAACTCTGGCTCCAATGGCCCAGAATGGCTCACAGGAGGAACATCGATAGGGTGTAAGGGCACATTAGGCTCCGGAGCCAAAAGTAAATTTGCCAGCGCCGAAGTCTGAAGCAGTCTGCGCACCACTCTCTTGACATCCTCATCCAAAAAGCTCCTAGAGGACCTGAAAGATAGAGTGGGGGACCTAGATTGCTGGAGGATAGGTGACCTAAGAGTCGGGGAAACCGGTTGGAGTTCTGCTGACCAGCTCCGAGATACAGGCTCAGTAATCGGCTCAGAAGCTCCTGGAGCTGAAACTGATGGATCCACAATTAAAACCTCTGTCGGCACCGAGACCAGTGGAGCCGACAAGGAAGAAGTCATTTTGGTAATTTTGTTTGGCGGCTCCGATGACACAGAATGAGTGGAAGACCGCCTTTTTGTTGCTTTTGCCTTGTCTTTCTTGGAAGAGGAAGGAGATTTAGAGCTGGAGGATGACGATGCCAATTCCTCCTCAAAAGAATGCTTCAATCGTCATTTCAATATAAGTTTGTTCTTCCTCTCCTGAAGAACATGGGGACTAAATGCATGACAAAACAGACAAGACTCTTGGAGGTGAATAGCCCCCAAACAATACACACACAGATTGTGCCCATCCATTAAGGACATTTTCTGGGCACATTTTGTACACTTTTTGAAGTCGGAAGGCTTATTATCCTTGGAATCTTTGGACATAGTGCAATAACCACTAAGAACAATGCACAACAACTGTCTCCAAACAGATAAACAAGCAACAGAACAGACAAACAGGCAAACAGAGGACTAGGTCCTCTAACTTAGACAGGCCTAACCCTAAGAAGAGAAGAAGAGAAGACAAACCGAGAACTAGGTCCTCTAATTTAAACGGGCCTAGCCCAGGGAGACACAAACAACAGAACCAAGGACTAGGTCCTCTAACTTAAACGGGTCTAGCCCATGGAGAAAGGAAATTAGGAAACAAACACAAGTAGCACAAGAGAAGTGATGCAGGGATACAATAGGCCAACGGAAGAATGGCCAATGACAAACAATACACAAGTAAACAAGCAGCAAATAGTCTAAAACAGACACGGACTGTGAGAAAACACTAAACTATCAAAAAGGATTATTTTTAGTCAACAATAACTAGTCAAAAGGTATTGAAAATTTTCACTTAGCCACGGCTAAGAAGAATCACGTCTGAGCTGAACAAGTGGCAAACGAGATCTGGGTTATGTTAGTGATGCATTATGGGATGCCTTCTAGCCACGAGCCAACCAGAAGTTTTTGAGCTAGATTATGGTCGAGTCGGAGCTGAGGTTCGGCTCCGATCCCAAGTGTAAGAATGAAGGCAAGATAGGACTACAGAACATATATCAGTTTTCTTAAAGGGACAGAACCACCTCAACAAGTAAAATTATATATGTTTTTATCTAGAGCATACACACGCGCACACACACACACAAACACACACACACACGCTCACACATATACATATATATATATATATATATATTATACATATATATATTATATAAATATATATATATATATATTTTATATACATATATATATATATATATATATATATATATATATATATATATATGTAGGTGTTGGGCACTTGATCGAATGAACAGTGCACTGACACCCAGTAGAGCGACATCATAATGTTGAAGTCACAAATATTGACATGTTGTGTGCATACTCCAGGGATTAACATGGAGTAAACTAAACCAAAGGCAGGAGATTTTGCCAGGCAGCAGGCACCCGTGCACCCTACACCCCTTGCTAAATATATATATATATATATATATATATATATATATATATATATATATATATATATAAATAAACTCTGAAATCGCACAATCATCTGGGAAAGGAAATATTCCCCTTCCCAGGGATTGTGAATTTCATATACCTGCTGTCCACTCAATCACCTGTCTGCCAAATGGTGTTGGTCTCCTGTGTGTCATCATTTTGCTGTTTCAATAACATATCAGACACCTCTGTGTATATATATATATATATATATATATATATATATATATATATATATATAAACACACGCACACATATTACATACATAAAATTAGTTTTTCTGTGTGGAGGGGTTCCCCAAAGCAGAATTATCTGCCAGAAGGGAGCTACTCCTTCATAAGGTGATAAGAAAATACTGAAGATTTTATACTCTGACTGCTGCTTTTCCCTCCTCAAGGTTGACTAATCAATCAGCAGTCACAGTGGAAGTATGGGAGGGCACTAGAGATTTTGAAAGTTGGATGGTTGTTGTGTCTTGGGCAAGATATTACCCATAATTCCTAAAGGCTACTGCAGCAGTGGGAATGATGAACATCAGCTGTTCTTGCTTTGTTGTTGCTTGGCTCTTTGTGACCTCAAGGACTTTAGTACAGCAAACCTGACAATCAGGTTTGCCAGATTTCCAACTGGCCAGGTAGGGACAAAGTAAAGACTAAAAAAAAAAAAAAAGGGCATTAAACAGAAGTAGCTCTGTGTTTATTTGATTGGCCCGGGCCAATCAAAAATAAATAAACACAGAGCTACTTCTGTTTAATGCGAAACATCGCAGTTCCGCATTACACAGAAGTAGCTCTGTTTTGCGATGTTTTGATTGGCCCATATACCGGTATATGGGCCAATCAAAAATCGATAAACACGGAGCTACTTCTGTTTAATGCGGAACATCGCAGTTCCGCATTAAACAGAAGTAGCTCTGTTTTGCGATGTTTTGATTGGCCCGTACACCGGCATACAGGCCAATCAAAAATCGCTAAACACGGAGCTTCATTTAATGCGGAACTTCTGCATTAAACACAAGAAGCTCCTTTAAGTATGCCGGTATACAGGCCAATCAAAAAAAAAAAAAAAAACAAAGCGGAGGCTGCCCGGGATTTAAACTGGCAGGGTGGGACTTGGGATCAGGCTGCTGATCTCGGGACAGTCCCACCCAAATAGGGACGTCTGGCAACCCTGCTGACAAGCAACATCTGTTTCTTTACTTTCTTGCAACTTCATATTCATTACTTCAGTGATGCTGTCTATCCATCATAGCCTCTGTCATCCCATCTTCTTTGGCCTTCAATTTTCCTAGCAACAATGCCCTCCCCAATGAATCCTGTCTTCACATCACGTCTGTAAAGTACTTCAGTTTCAGTTTTATTATCAGACTTTTCAGTGAACACTCTGGGTTTATTTCCTTAAGTAGAGACTAATTTGATCTTCTTGCAGTCAATGCAATTCCAAAAGTTTATTTTCAACTACCACACTTCAAAAGTATTGATTTTTCCAGTGCAGAGCCTTATTTATAGTCCAGCTCTCACAGCCATATGTCATTACTGGGAAAACATTATTTTTGAATACATGTCTCTATGTTGGTAATATGATTGGTCTTTAATCTCTTCCAGATTTAACATAGCTT
Source organism: Protopterus annectens (assembly GCF_019279795.1). NCBI lineage: Eukaryota > Metazoa > Chordata > Ceratodontiformes > Protopteridae > Protopterus > Protopterus annectens. The sequence continues at coordinate 1,189,645,669 of NC_056747.1, read as the reverse complement.
TCCTTCAAAGGAGAACATATTTTAATTTCATGGATGCAGTCACCACCTGCAGAGAACTTTGAGTCCAGGAAAATGAAATCTGTCACTGCATCCACTTCTTCCTCATTTATATGCAAAGAATTGAAAGGGTTAGGTAAATGAAATAATCTTATTTTTTATAGTGAGCAGCAAGCCAGCTTTTACACTCTATACTTCTGCGGCATTGGTGGGATGTCAGACGTAAGGCCATAAACCAGGGGCCTTAAATGTGACGTGTGCATGCACAATCCTCAGAACTTGAAGGCCAGCAGGTAGACAAGAAGGTCCTGCAGGAGGAATGCCAGTGGGGACAGGTGTGTGGCTTTGGTGTCATTTAGTGGCTTAATTAGATCCAGGACTTAGATGGGACTAAAGGAGCAAGTATAGGGGGGAATGGTGGGTGGGAAGGAATACTGCAGCATGGAAGAGAAGGACATAGTACAGTTGTGTACACTTACCATAAATGTAGATGTTCCAGTGTATTCACTGTTGCAGTCATCACATTTGGGTTATCTGCTTGCAGTAGCCTTCAGTCGGCCTGATTATCAAAGTCTTGGGTCCTGCATCGGTTGCTGCCTCATCTTCCATGACATCAGGTAGTCAGAGGTATAAAACATGCAGCCGATGCCATTACATCAGTTTTTCTGGCCCCAGATGTCATGTGCCCCCTTAATGGGAAGCAATTAAATATATATATATATATATATATATATATATATATATATATATATATATATATACACACAAGGTTATACCTCCAAGAAAAAAGCAAATACACCAAAAAGCTTTTAAGTATAGTAAAGAAGAACAGAGGTATAGCCAAAAGAAGTCAGGAGGCTGGAGGGAGGGTAACCAGGACTGCAACCGTGAATACACTTGAACATCTACATTTATGGTAAGTGTACACAACTGTACTATGCTCTTTGTGTTTCACTGTTGCAGTCATCACATTTGGGTAGATTCCCAAAGCTAAGGATGGGAGGAGGAATTTAGATAGCATTAGGACCAGCTATAAGGCTCTGCAAGACTGCAGTGGCAAAGCCAGCTCTGGACTTAGAGAAAATTGGCAAATTGTAATGCTTGGTGAAAGTATGTACAGAACTCCAGGTAGCAGCTTCTAGGATGTCTCTGGTAGGGACACCTCTGAGAAAGGCTGTAGAGGTAGATGCAGCCCTGGTTGAATGGGGTCTAATCCCCTGTGGGACAGGTTTTCCATGGTGCTTATAGCAGAAGTCAATGCAATGGCCTATCCATTTAGAAATGTTTTGCTTTGAAATAGCCTTCTCCTCTGCCCTTGCAGCAAATGCCACAGCAGTTGTTCAGATTTCCTTAGAGGTTTAGTCCTGTCCATGTAAAATCTAAGTTGTCTGTGCACATCTAATGAGTGAAATATCCGTTCCCCTTTGTTCTGTGGATTAGAAAAGAAGGTTGGCAAATGAAAGGACTGATTAAGTGTCACACTGGATACCACCTTGGGCATGAAAGAGGGATTGGTCCTGAAGGACAGCCTATCCACATGAAAGATGATGAAAGGCTCCACTGCCATAAGGGCCTGTAATACCCTGCTTGCTGAAGTGATTGCTACAAGGAAAGTTGTTTTCCAAGAAATGAATTTTAACTCTGCAATTGCAGCTGGCTCAAAAGGGGGAAGAGTGAGTTTTTTCCAACACAAAATTAAGGTCCCAGGCTGGAGTTGGGGCTCTCCTGGGTGGTCTTAAGTTTTTGCCCCCTCTGAGGAACTGCTTGAGCAGTGGGTGAGAAAAGAGGGGTGGTTCTGTGTGGTAATAAGCTGAAATGGCTGAGGTGTGAATTTTGATGGAGGAAAAGGAAAGGCCCTTGTGAAGCATCTCAGTTAAGTATTGAAGAATCTGAGGTAAATTGGGTGCTGCTGTGGCCATCCCTTGAGTTTGATTCCAGGCACAGAATCTTTTCCATTTTTCAGCATAAGATTTTCTAGTACTAGGTCTCCTTGCCTCCAAAATGACATCAAACACTTGTTTACTGAGGGATGGTAAAGGAGAGATTAGGTAATTAGCCAGGCTGCCAGGTTCAGGGTTTGAAACTGGGGGTGCAGAATCTGGTTCCCCTGCTGAGACAGCAGGGTAGGGGTCTGAGGTAGGTGGCATGGGGCCAGCTGTGACACACTGCAGAAGAGGGAGTACCAGTGTTGGCATGGCCAGTCAGGTGCAATCAGTATCATCCTTGGTTTGTCCTGTTTGATCTTTAGTAGTACTTTGGAGAGGAGAGGCAGAGGAGGAAAGGCATAAACTGACAGATTTTTCCAGCTGAAGGACAGAGCATCCACTTTCCAAGCTTGTTTGTGGGGAGTCCTTGTGCAGAATTTGTCCAATTGGTAGTTCTGGGGGGGGGGGGAGGCAAACACGTCTATATCTGGGAACCCCCATTTGTTGATCAACATGTTGAAAATATTTGGTTCCAGTTTCCACTCATGTGGGTCCATGAGATTTCTGCTTAGTTCGTCTGCCAGTGTATTTAGTTTTCCTGGCAGGAATTGAGCCTGTAGATGAACTTGGTAGCTCAAGGCTGTGTTCCACAGAGCCATGGCTAGTCTGTAGAGGGGGTAAGAATGGGTAACCCCCTGCTTATTTATGTACCACATAACAGTGGCGTTGTCCGTCTTTACCATTAATTGTCCTGGAAGAATGTGGTCCTTGAAGGCTGTCAGAGCATTCTGTACAGCTAACATTTTTGATTGATATGCAGGTGTATTTGACTTGGGTTCCATTTGCCCTGAATGCATTTCCCTGCCAGGTGAGCCCCCCATGCATAGTCTGATGCATCTGTTGTTAGGGTTTGGGCGGCAGGGGGTAGAGTAAATGGTAGTCCCTTGTTTTGGTGGCAGGCCTCTGCCCACCAAAGGAATTCTAACTGTAGGCAAGGTATGATAGGAATCATTGCTTCTGACAATGTTGACACCACAGACTTTTTAGATACCATTGTAGTTTCCTCATATGCAGTCTTGCATATGGAATTAGTAGAATGCACGAGGCCATAAACCCCAAGGCTTGCAGTATTTGCCTTGCAGATAGCAGGGTTTTTGTGGCTACTAGTTTGAGATACGTTGTCAAATTAATTTGTTTCTCGGGCATGAGGAAAGCCATCTGGGAAGTTGTGTTCAAGCTCCCAGGAATATAATTTGTTGACAGGGTACCAGCTGTGATTTATTTTCGTTTATGGTGTACCCCAGACAAGTAAACACCTTTTGTACAAATGCCAGATGATTCAGAAGTATGTCCTGGCTTTCTGCCTGAAAGACAATTGTCCAGGTATGGGTATATTTGAATATTTCTTTGCCTGCAAAATGCAATGACTGGAGCTAGGCACTTTGTGAATACCCTGGGCGCAGTAGATAAGCCAAAGGGCAGTGCAGAGAACTGATAGCATATGCAGCCTGCTTTGAAGTGTAGGTATTTTCTGCAAGATTCCCTGATTGGGATGTACAGGTAGGCTTCCTTTAAATCCAGTGTTGCCAACCAGGTATCTTTGCCTATCATGGGAAGCAACTGGTGAAGAGTTAGCATCTTGAATTTTGGAATCACCAAAAAGGTGATTAGGATAGACAGGTCCAGGATAGGATGCCATGAGTTGTCTTTTCTGGGTACCAGGAAAAGTCTTGAGTAGAAACCTTGTCCCTTTTCCTCTTCCTCTTCTGGTACAGTCTGACTAGCCTTTAATCTTAAGAGAGAGAGTACTTGCTTTTGTGCCTCTGCTCACTGATTTGGGAGTAGATCTGGCCAACTGTTTGGGGTTGGTAATGCGTAGAAGTGAAATCTGTATCCTTGGGAATCTATGTTTAAAACCCATTTGTCCTGGGTAATGAGTTCCCAGTTTTTTGCTTGCAGAGCAATCTTTCCCCCTAAAGGAGCAGTCAGCTGAGAAGTGCTTGGAAGGTTTAAAGTTAAGTCATAGAGACAGCTTACCATAGGGGGAGTCTTACTACTCCCTGATTTGGAAGTGGGAGCCCCCCACTGCTTAGTCCTGTGCATACCCTGGGACTGAAGCCTGGGTGTTCTGCTGGTTTTGGGTTTGTACTGATAAGGCCTGAAAGAGGCAGGAAACGACCAATTTTTTGAGGGCCAATGCCTACTAAATCTAGGAGGCTGCACTTGTAATAAATCTTTAACAGTTTGCATAGATTTTGCTTTTTCCTCCATCTTTTTTAAAACTTCTTCTGCTTTGTCGCCAAACAGGTGGTCCTGATTTAAGGGAGCATCCAGCAATTTAGTTTTAGCATGATCTGGCAAAGATTGTTCCTTAAGCCAAGCGTGCCTTCTATGTACAGACCCGGTGACAGCAGCCCTGCAAGATGCCTCTAGTGAATCAAAACCACGTTGCAAAGTATGTTTTCCAACTTGTTCAGCAGAATGCATTAAAATCCTGTAAATCCTTATTTTCAGCACAATCTGAAATCAACATAATTTTCTGTTTAAGCAATCCAATAATATGCTGCTGATACTTTAACATATGAAACTGGCAATTTAAGGCCCTGATGGATAAGGTTGTAGAGGAGTATAACTTCTTACCCCGTCTATCCAGGGCCCTGGAATCTCTATCAGAGGGGGTAGGGGTTTTGGCAGTAGTAGCCTTAATGCCCTTGGGTCTCTGTGAAATGGTCTCAGGATCCGCAGTAGCATTTTTAAAAAGGAACTTTTGAGACTCAGGAACCCTGTAATATCTATCAGGTTTTCTGGGAGCAGGAGGTAAAGAGTCAGGGGCCAAGCTAGATTCCGAAAAGGCATCGTCAACAATGTCCAGGACAGGAGGGATAGCTAAAGGCCTGTATTGGGGCAGGAGTAAAAAAAAATCTCTAAGCATCTGGGGATGCTATTCTAAGCATCTTTTTAGAATCAGAGTAATCCTGGCTTTTCCAGTGAAAATGCTCACTAAGAGTATGCAAGGTTTCACCAAAAGAAAAATCCTCTGGGGGAGAAGCAGAGGGAATAGAGTCCTCTGCATCAGAATCTTCATAGGTAGATAAGGGTAAATCCTGGTCATCAGAGGAGACAGAAATTTCAGAATCCTGGTCAGAAGTATCATAAGCAAATTCAGTCCTAGGTCTCTTGGAGGGGGAAGGTTGGCTTCCCCTGATTAAAGAAATAAGGTCTTCAGCCATTCTTATCATTTGTTTTTTAGGCATAGAGGCCTGACCATGCGGTCTGGGTGTCGGTTTCCTAGGCAGGGTTCGAGTTTTTAGGCCTAGAAGAAGAAGGCATTGGTTTAATATGAAAATCAGTAGGCCTGAATACACCATCAGAAGCCGGTGCCTACACAGTGGCTCCGGACCCATCCAAGGTAGAGACATCCGCAGGTTCCATAGTTGAAGTATCTTGCAGCCTACTGGACTCCGAATGGGTCTCAGTAGAGGTCTGCGAATCTGAAGTAGTGGGTATCAGGGGCTGCAAAAGCGCCTCACTGAGTACCGGCGAACTGGCGACTAGCTTAGGATAAGCGTCGTCGTCAGCTTTGGACCTAGTCAGCCTGTCTCTGTCTTTATCTTTGCATTTTTTTCAGAATGTCGGCAGTCGGGTGGCTTACCAACGACATATCTGGATAATTGAACTGAGTACCAAAATATTTAGAAGCGAAAATGTACCGACGATGAATAGTTTGTGGTTTAAATAAGGCACAAAACCGACAGCGAGGTACATCGTGGTCAGGGCCTAGGAAGGAATACAGTACGAATGAAAATCTTTATGAGGTATTTGCTTTCCACAAGAAATACAATTATTGACTTTTACTGACATTGGTTTAGCGCAAGAAAAGTTTCCCCAACGGGGTACATAGGTTTAGTTGAAGACTTTGGTTATGAAACTCGAAAAAGAAAATTTCAGGAGTCGGCCGACTGGCACTTGCGAACTGCTTCTGCTTCGGGCACCACATGGCAAGAAAGGCTAATGTAATGGTGTCAGCTGCTTTATACCCCTGATTACCTGACATCATGGAAGATGAGACAGCAACCAACACAGGACCCAAGACTTTGATAATCAGGCCAACTGAGGGCTACTGCAAGCAGATAACCCAAATGTGATGACTGTAATAGTGAAACATGAAGAACATCTATGGTTATGGTAAGATTTTACACAACTATTCTATGTCCTTCTATTCCTATGTTGCAGTATTCTAGTTGCAGGAGACTACCACAGCTTAGATGCATGAAAGGGAGGTGGATGCTGAAGAGGGTTCTACAAAGCCCTGTAGGATGGCCCTGACGAATCCTGCCCTAACTCTGGAAACTTGGTCCAGTTTGTAATGTTTGGTGAAAGCGTGGATAGTGGACCAAGTGGCTGCTTCCATGATGCATGCCGTGTCCAGACCTTTCATGAATGCCTTGGATGCAGCCACTGCCCTAGTGGAATGTGCCTTTACTACCACTGGAGGATTTTTTCCATGGTGAGAGTAACAGAAACAAATAGTCTTCCTGATCCAGCAAGCGATGGTTTGTTTGGTGACTGCCTTGCCCAGGGCTCTGGGGTGAAAGGAGACAAAGAGCTGCTTAGATTTCCTAATGGTTCTGGTTTTGTCCAGGTAGAATCTAAGTTGCCTGTGCACATCCAAGGAGTGCAGTATCCTCTCCCCTTCATTAGTAGGGGAGGGAAAGAAAGTGGTTAAGTGGATAGATTGGTTTAGAGACAAGTCATTGACCATCTTGGGCATAAAGGAGGGATTGGTTGGCAGGATGACTCTGTCTTTGTGGAAGGTGGTGTAGGGAGGGCAGGCCACCTGCAACTCTGAGACCCTTATAGCTGAAGTGATAGCCACCAGCAGGATGGTTTTCCAGGTACACATCTGTAAGGAAGAAGACCCAGCTGGTTTTAAGGGTGCTGGGTTAGTTTTTCCAGGATGTAATTGAGGTCCCAGGGTGGAGGGATAGGTTTCTTTGTTGGCCTCATGTATAAGACCCCTTTAAGGAAGAGCTTTACATCGAGCCTGGGTAGCAAGGGAGGATCCAGGGGCAAGCAGGCTGATATAGCAGAAAGGTGTACTTTCACTAAAGAGTATGAAAGTCTGCTTTTAATCAATTGACACACGTAAGTGAGAACAAGGGGGCATCTGCCGAACAAGGCTCCCTTCCCTTGTCCAGACACCATTTAATAAATCTTTCCCACTTAGCTAGATAAGATTTTCTGGTGGTAGTTTTCCTTGCCTCCCTCAGGACAGAAAGCACGTCCTCTGAGTAGTGGTGTGTGAAGGGGATCAAAAGTTTATCACCCAGAGTGGCAGGGATAACATCTGCAAATGTGGGTGAAGGAGAGACCCTTTGTCTTGTGTCAGTAGGTCCACCTTGTAGGGTAACTTGTAGTGATTGTCCTTGGCTAGATTGAGAAGTAGGGGAAACCAGTGCTGTCTTGGCCAGTAGGGTGTCACTAACAAGATTTTTGGTTTGTCCTTCTGTATTTTCAGGAGGACCTTTTGGACGACTGGAAAGAGAGGGAAGGCATAAAGAAACTTCCCCTTCCAAGAGATGCTGAAAGAGTCCACTCTCCATGCTAGGGGGGAGTGTGTCTTTGAGCAGAAGGTCTGCAGCTGACTGTTCTGGGGGGGAGGCAAACAGGTCTATTTGTGCAGTACCCCACTGGTGGACTATGTCTAGGAAGACCCCCCCCATCCAGCTTAGGAGGTATGCTTGCTTGTTGTCTTGTGAGGGGATGTAGGTCACCTGCAGGAACAGGTTGTGGCGAGAGGCTAGGTCCCATATCAGCAGGGTCAGCCTGCACAGCTGATAGGCCTTTGTTTCTCCCTGTTTGTTGAGATACCACATAACCGTGGTGTTGTCGGTCACTATCCGGAGCACCCCTGGGACCAGAAGGGGAATAAAGGTCTTTAAAGCTAGGAAGACTGCTGTCATTTCCCTGATATTGATATGCTTGCTCTGTAGAGAAGGATGCCAGTTTTCCAGGACCCTGTAGGATGCCAGAGTTGCACCCCGACCTGAATCTGAGGCATCTGTATGCATTGTTTGGATTGGGGTGGGTGGTTGCAGTGGAAGTCCTGGGTTTAGATGGACTTGCTGGATGCACCAGCTGATTTCTTTCTCCAGACAGGGAAGGAGGGGAATATCCTGTTCTAAGTGATGTAGGTGTTGGGACCAAATGTTTTTGAGATACCACTGTAGCTTGTGCATATGCATTCTGGCCAGTGGTAGCATGGGGATGGTTGCTGCCATTAAGCCCAGGAGATGCAGGAATTGCCTTGTCATCACCTTCTGTGAATGGAGGGTTTCCTGGAGGTGGGAAGTCAGGGATAGAACCTTGTCCTGTGGGAGAAAGGCCTTCATTTTGTCCGTCCTGATTCTGCAGCCTAGGAAAATCTTGTCCTGGCCTGGGTTTAAGGAGGACTTTGGGAGGTTGATGGTAAACCCTAGATTTTGCAGAAGGGACATGGTAAGTGCAGATGGCTTAAGAGGGTATCTTTGGACTCAGCAAGTGTTAAGATGTCATCCAGATAAGGGTAACTCTGGATTCCCTGTGTTCTGCAGAAGGCAATGGCTGGGGCTAGGCACTTTGTAAAGACTCAAGGGGCAGTGGATAAACCAAAGGGCAAGACAGTAAATTGGAAATGAGAGGATGGTCAAGAGAAATGTAGAAATTGCCTGTGGGATGTCCTGATGGGTATGTGAAGGTAGGCTTCTTTTAGGTCCAGGGTGGCCATGAAGGCCTTGGCTGGAATAACAGGCAGCAGAGTAGGAAGGAGGGTACATGAAGGTGTAGGTTTAGAAAGGAGAGATCTAAAATGGGTCTTCAGGGGCCATCTTTTTTGGGGACCAGGAAGAGACGAGAGTAGAATCCCTTTCCTTCCTGTCCTGAGGGGACAGGTTCTATGGTGTCTAGCTTTAGAAGTTCTGACAAGACTTGTGGTAGGGGATGAATTTGTTTTTTTTTTTGGGGGAGGAATACTTCTCCTGGGTGTTTTTTCTTTCCAGGATATGAAGTACCCTTTTTGGATAATGGATAAGACCCATTGGTCTGTGGTAATGGCTTGCCAGAGGGGGAGACAGTGCAGAAGGCATGCAGAGAGTGGTAGTTGGGCCAGGCAGTCACACATTATTGGGACCTCCTCTATCCTGAAAGGGTTGTCTGTGTTGATGAGTTGATGCATTAGGTCTAGACGAAGTAGGTCTTCTTGCCCCTCTTCTAGATCTGGAAGAGGAGGCAGCTGCCTGAGGAGGGTTGTGCCTTACAAAATTGGTTTTAGCAGGGTAGTTCCTGTAATATTTGGGAATGGGGGACACCAGCAAATGCTTGATGTCTTCTAATTCTTTACTTTTTTCCTGCAGATTCTTGAAGAGATCTGCAGATTGTTTTCCAAAGAGGAAGTTGTGATCCAGGGAAGCACCCAAGATTTTGGACTTGAAGTCTTCAGGTAGATTCGGGAGTCTTAGCCAAAAGTATCTCCTGAGGACAGAAGCAGATGCTGCAGAGTGGGCAGATGCTTCTGCAGCATTGTAGCTGCATCTGATTGAGTTCCTGGCTACTTGCTGACCCAAGGACAGTTTGGAGGCCATGTCAGCCTTAATGGGACTGTCAGGCATAGAAGCTAGCATGGAGGAGGCTTGAGACACTAAATCTAGAGCATATTTAGTCATGTGGGTCTGATAGTTTATGGCTCTGAATGCCAAAGTGGAGGAAGTGTATACCTTCTTTCCCATCCTATCCATATATTTGCTATATTTATCAGTGGGTAGGAGGGAGGTGGAAAGCAGCAGTCTAGACTATCAGGAGCAGTGACAACAACAGCTGGGTCTGCCAAGGGATGTTTAACTAGGAATTTTTGTTCCTCTGGCACTTTGTAGAAGCAGTCAGGGTGCTTGGGGGCCGGAGGCTGGGAGTCTGGGGCCTTACAAGCTGAATTAAAGGCATCCAAGTAATCAGGAAGCACTGGAGGGACAGCTGAGGGGGAGGGTGATTCCACTTGAAGCAGCTCAAAGTACCTCTTTTGGATGTCAGTCATTTGGGAAGTATCCCATTTGAAGTAATCTTTCATCTTGGTGATGGTCTCACCAAAGGTAATATCCTCAGGGGGAGAATCCCCTTCCACAAATTCCTCATCAGAAGAATAACACTCCTGGGTAGAAGCAATCCAAGATGTATATGAAATAAGAGTCCTCTGAGGAAGAAAAGGAAGAATCATGCTCTTTCTCCCTAACTTGAGAGGTCATGGGTGGGAGGGAAGAGGCAGAAGCAGGCCTAGGGTTTAATAAAGGCAGAGTAGAGGGGGCTGAGGCTGAAGGCCTAAGGACCATGAAGGCCTGCATTAGTGAGGAAGTGAAAGCCTGCCAGTCTGGTATGGTTTCTGGAGAAGAGGAGGTATGCTTGGTTTTTTGTTTCTTTTTGGCTGGGGTGGAGGTAGGAACCGGCCTGGCATCAGACTTTGAAGACAACATTTCGGAAGATTGGATCCCGGTCGGAGGTACCACAGATACTGGTTCCCCCTCGACATCGATGGTAGTCGGTGTCTGGGCAAGCTCCAAGGATGTGCCAGTCGGCTGTGCAATGGCTTCTTCAAGGGTCGTCATTGCAGTTGACGGTACCACCGAGCGCTCAACTCCTAGATCAGCACTTGGCGGGGCATCGGGAAGCAGGGCGGCAGACGAGGAAGGCCTAGAAATCTTGGCCTTCTTTCGTGGAGGTTCATGTTCGGCCTCCAATGTGGGATCCATTCTAAGAGGTAACCATTTTAGGTGCTGGTTTTCTAGGTAAAGGTTTAAAGTGGCCAGATGGCTGCGCAAACTGTGCAGGAGGAATGGCAATGTTTACAGCCTAAGCAAAAAACACATCTATCATGGGTGTCTTTATGGGGTAACTGGCGCCGGCATTAGCACTTTCCCTTTTTACATGACATCAGCTAAAGGCTACAACAACCAAGCCTAAGCAATAACAAGTAGCAAAACAAGAAAAATAGAAACCCAGCGGGTTACTTAGCTTTACTGATGTGACGTCTGTGAAGGAGTGATCATACGATGTGTAGGTCATTTGCGGCTGAAAAGTTCTGGGGATTGTGCATGCAGACTTCACATTTAAGGCTCCTGGTTTATGGTCTTAAGTCTGATGTCCCACGCACACTGCAACAGCCAAGCTGAAGCCTTTGTATAGGAGCTGATGTACAAGTCACCTGAGGGCAGGAAATCCCACAACTAGAATGCTGCAACATAGGAATGGAAGGACATCTACATCACTCCCTGCAGCTCTGTTACTCTCCAGGATGTCTGGCTCTAAATCAGAGAACATATGGATTGGCAATATTATGACTCTTCTTATACAGTTCTGTATTTTCCTGATGTCTCTCCTTAATATCTTCTGCTAGCCTCTCACATCTTTGTCTTTTATTATGCCCATTTCTGTGTGAAAGTTTCCCTTAATATTGCCTGTATTCTTGAACAGATCCCTCATTTTTCTCACTCTTCTATCTTATTCCACTTCTTTGCACTTCTCATTTAAATATGCCTACTTATCTCTTCCCACTGTTCCCTGGTGGAACTCTACATTCAATTTGATATACCTTCCCTGTCTCCATTGGTGTTTGCCCTCCTTTCCTTGGCAATTTCTAAATCCTTCACAGGCAGCCATCTTGTCATCTTAATCTTTTTTTCTGGTTGGAATATTTGGTTGTTGTCACCTTCTGGACAATATCACACATTTCTCTGCATAGTTCTTATAGGTTCATAGCTTCATACTAGGCCGTTGATCCAGTGGAGCATTTGTAGCCTAACCAATAATCTCACCAATTTACCAAGACATGGGCTAATAGTAGACCCAGCTTAGCTTTGGAACCTTTCCATAAGGGTTAGGCAGGAAAGACGGATGTGTAGTTACAATTGCCAATCTGGCTGTCTAGGTTACTGTCAAAAAAAAGAGTCATGGTGCAACTATGCTTTACCTCTTAGAGAAGTCCATTCCAAAAAAGAGGTATTTACTGTGAAAGATATCTGTTCTGTCAACAATCCTACTTATACTTCAGGCATAGTTTAAGGTAGTATTAGTTTTGTGGATGTGTTTGAGATTACACAGGACCAGATCTTTCACGACTCTGCAGGCAAGGCACAGATCTCTTCTCAAGAAATGGAAAAGAGTGAGAGCACTTTAAGGTTGTCAGGGTAACTGAAGGAGGACATGACCTATGACCTTTTTTTTTTTTTGATAATGAAACTGCAGTCTGTTTAGCTGTGTTATATGCCTAACCAAGTAGATACCAAAAGGGGGCATTATATTCTACTATTGGTCTGATAAGGGATGAGTAGATGGGGACAATGAATTCCTTGGATCTAGAATATATTCTCCTGGTGAACATCTGACTATATAAAAGGATTTACTAACAACAGCTGTCACATCATCCGAAGATAGCTCATTGTCAGTAAAGGTGTCCAAGTTCCTAATGAAGGAATTTATTTTTAGTGGGGTATCACCTATAAAATAAGAATAGGAGTGACCAGGTTTAGCAAAGGACACAATGCTGCATTTTTGGCATTTAGTTTGAGGCAATGGTCCGAGCACCATTTATTAGCATGCTAGATATTCTGGAAAATACAAAGGTCATGTGCGATATTTGTAACAGCTTCAAGTTTTCAGGCATCAGCAACCTTCAGCCACAGGCCTTTGGTGTCTGCCTTAACATCAAAGAAGTAGATATCAATGAGGAGTGGTCCCCAGACCGACCCTTGAGAGACACTGCTAGTAATTACTCTTTTAACTTAGACTGTGCCTGCAGCACTAATGGACTCAGTTTTGTCAGATTTGTTACTCAACAGATGACATGAGTTTACATTTCATTAAGTTATCAATGATGCCCTAGTGTGGAATAGTACCAAAGGCTTTAGCCAAGCCCAGGTATGCAGAGTGAACCAGTTTAACAGAGTCTAATACCTTAGTGACTTGTTCAAAAAAGTCCACCAGGTGTACCAGGCAGAATGTGCCTTTCCCCAGACTGGTTAAGGTCCAGATCTTAAGACTGCCTATGTCCTTGATTATGAAGTCCATAAAGATGAACCCCATTCCCTTACAGATAAGGCTGGTGAGGCTGATAGGTCTATTGTTGCCTGGATCAGTCATGGATCCCCATTTGAAAAGTGGGATGACTACAGCAGTTTTTCATACTTCTGGCAAATATCCAGATGGGAGGCTGAAAGTGAACAGACATAATAAGGAATCAATCAGGCAGTGTTTGGTGCTGACAAGAAGACAACTTGGCACATTGTCAGGCCCATGAAGGTAGTGATTTTTACCTTGGAAAAAAAGCTTAGGATTTGCTTACAGGTGACGGGGGGGGGGGGGCATAGGCATGCTAATATGCTGTGAGTAATTTGGTGGAGTTAGGAAGGTAAAGTCTGAACTGAATTTGTCCACTAATATGTTGGCAATGTCATTAGGGGTTGAGTATGTGATGTTATTTTGCATTAACTCAGACCATTGCTGGTTATTACTCCTTAGGTTCCTGACATAACTGAAGAAGGCTTTATGGTTATACTTAGCACGGGTGATGATCCACAGTTCAAGCTTGCTTTTTGAGATTTTGATTTTGTTTTTAAGTTCCTTGTTGATTATTTTGAGTTCTTCCCAGCTGATGAGGACTTAGGTTTACTTTTATTGACTAGGAAATTTTCCTCTTATTGTATAACTTGTTGATAATGGGGTACCACCAAATTGGTTTATTTTTAAATTTAGCATTACTTTTATGTCTTAATGGGACAAAGACATCAATGTACACTTGGAGGTGGGGTGCAGAATTTATCCATGAAAACTGCAGTATGTAAAGCACGGTAATCTAGGTGAGGAAGGTGTTTGAATTTCATCAGGATATCAACTGGAGCAGATATGCCAGTAATCTCTGAAGATGGAGGGATTTCAGAGTTCTCTTGGGTCTCACACTGTTATTGCAGAATGTCCAGATTTGATTAGTGATTTGGTTATGATGGTCTATGAGCATAACAATGGTGTATTTGTGAGAACCTGGTCTCATATTTTGAACCTCTCGCTGGAATTTGGATTAGTTTATCCAAAGAGTTTGCACTAATAACATTTTAAGGCACTCTATCCACCAGGTCTACTCACTTAAATGTGTTTTTCACCTTCACTACATATTCATATGGAATGCTGTTTAGATCATATTTAGCTCACCTGGGGGCTTTTCATATTTTCTTTAACCAGATTCTAAAACTTTGCAATGAGAGGTTGGTGGTCTAAGCTACAGCCACTTCCAGGATTTGTCTTTGCTGACACCACAGAGCTATTACATCTCTGACTGTGAAGTATGTAGTCAATCTGATTTTGGTACATGTGTAAAGCCATCTCCTAGAGCTATTCCATCTCTGATTGTGAAGTATGTAGCCAATCTGATGTTAGTACACATGTAAAGCCATCTCTTAGAGCTACTCCATCTCTGATTGTGAAGTATGTAGCCAATCTGATGTTAGTACACATGTAAAGCCATCTCTTAGAGCTACTCCATCTCTGATTGTGAAGTATGTAGCCAATCTGATGTTGGTACACGTGTAAAGCCATCTCTTAGAGCTATTCCATCTCTGATTGTGAAGTATGTAGCCAATCTGATGTTAGTACACATGTAAAGCCATCTCTTAGAGCTACTCCATCTCTGATTGTGAAGTATGTAGCCAATCTGATGTTGGTACACGTGTAAAGCCATCTCTTAGAGCTATTCCATCTCTGATTGTGAAGTATGTAGCCAATCCGATGTTGGTACATGTGTAAAGCCATGTCTTAGAGCTATTCCATCTCTGATTGTGAAGTATGTAGTCAATCTGATGTTGGTACACATGTAAAGCCATGTCTTAGAGCTATTCCATCTCTGATTGTGAAGTATGTAGCCAATCTGATTTTGGTACATGTGTAAAGCCATCTCTTAGAGCTACTCCATCTCTGATTGTGAAGTATGTAGCCAATCTGATGTTAGTACACATGTAAAGCCATCTCTTAGAGCTACTCCATCTCTGATTGTGAAGTATGTAGCCAATCTGATGTTGGTACATGTGTAAAGCCACCTCTTAGAGCTACTCCATCTCTGATTGTGAAGTATGTAGCCAATCTGATGTTGGTACACGTGTAAAGCCATCTCTTAGAGCTACTCCATCTCTGATTGTGAAGTATGTAGCCAATCTGATGTTGGTACACGTGTAAAGCCATCTCTTAGAGCTATTCCATCTCTGATTGTGAAGTATGTAGCCAATCTGATGTTGGTACACGTGTAAAGCCATCTCTTAGAGCTATTCCATCTCTGATTGTGAAGTATGTAGCCAATCTGATGTTGGTAGACGTGTAAAGCCATCTCTTAGAGCTACTCCATCTCTGATTGTGAAGTATGTAGCCAATCCGATGTTGGTACATGTGTAAAACCATCTCCTATGCTGCTGATAAAGAGTGTTTGCTATGAGCAGTAAATTATCTTGACATTATTCTGCTACTGTATGATGGGTCAGTACTGAAATGTAAAAATTAACTAAACAGATGTTTCACTACAGCAAACTGAAACATCAAACATCTCAAACCATCAGCCCACAAACAATGTTTTTGCAGGGGGAGCAAGCACCCCTGCACCCATTGGTATTTATACATACTAACTCTGAGATCACACAGCAGTGGGGAATAAGGAAAAAACTCCTTACTCCACTTTTAACGATCTTTACCAAACATCAGAAAGTCACCCCAAACCCAAATCCCAGACACATACACAAACATACATGCATATATTCATACAAAATCAAGCACTCACACTCATGCACACATCAAACCCACATTCAAAACAAACACACATTGTCTATTTTTACGCATACATCGACCAAATCAGTTTGATGAAATGCAGAATCCATTAAAAATCGATGATCCCACCTTCAATCAAATGAATAGCACCTGTGTATGACAACTTAATTTCAAATATATGTTAGGACCAACATTGCCCATTACTCCGTTTCTTTTTTCTTTGACTTATCAATTTTAACATTCCAGTCACTTATAATGAAAGTTTTACACACACACACAGACACACACACACACACACACACACACACACACACACACACACACACACACACACACACACACACACACACATATTTTTGTGAGTGTATGTTATATCCAGAAGATGGTGAAGCACATTGCGTGTGAAGTGAATACATAGTAGTAACTGTATCAAGCTGCTTGTTACAGTTTTAGGAGTTACAGGAGCAAAAAATAACTTTTTTATTTTGTCTTCAATTTTTAGAAAAACATTTTTTATCTAAACAGTGTGCCAGATAAGCTAACTATAGCCTTCTTTAGTTTGATCTCTCTGCCATGATCTGCCTGTCTTGGGTAGCCCTAAATGGTATAGCTCAATAATTTACTGAGATACACAATGTCCTTCCAGTGATAAAGCAATGGTCCAGTTTATCAGCAAGAGACAAACTGAGACAGGCTGGAGCAAAGGAAAATGACTGATGTGAAAAAAAATACAATACATTTTAGTGGTCTGGAGAAACTGAATGGAATATAGGGATACTGGTCCATTCCCTGGGGAAGAAGGAATAATGCATCTAATTGTGAAATAAACTGGAGAGAAACAGTGTGGGGAAAACCAGCTGCATGAGGATATAGGACCAGGGCACTATCAAGACAAAGACAGGAGAAACTGGAGAAGGCGATAGAAGCTTAGGGAAGGAAAAGTTGGATAAAATGTGCCAGGTGCCAGTCTGCAATGTGGCTGGGGATTCTGTGGGTGAAGGTAGCATTCAGGGTTTCCATAAGTCTAGAAAGCTCATGGAAAGGTGGAAGGGAAATAATAGTGAAAAATGGAGAGATGGGAGAGTAAAAAAAAAAAAAAAATCAAAAAACGCCTGAAAGGACTTATGGGTGGACAAGGTCGACAGCCCATATGTTCCACCACGAATGGTACTGGAGAAGTTAGTTAAGGTTTAGTGTAAATCATTACCAAAACTCTATGGATCCTTATTAGAGATGACAAAGGAATCAGAGAATAATAGATAGTAAACTCTGGCTTCCTGGTTTGCACAGACAAATGAAGCCCTGACTATGGTCTAGGTGACTGCAAGAAGCAGATGGAGGAGGGACGAACTAAGTGACCAGTCAGGGGGAGGTAGGTTATCCAGCCCAATGCAATATTGGAATCTGCTAGAGAGAAAGGTACACAGCATGCAGCACATGTGCCACTTACATCCCCACCTGAGCAAGTGAGCAACAATGGTGGCAGTTGAGGTTTGCTGCAAATCAACACAGAATACTGCACTTAGGTCACAACAACCTTGGTGTGAAGTGTCAGGAGGGGAGTAGAAATGACAGCAACAGAGCAGAAAAAGGATTCCAAAGCAAACATCGAGTCCAAACTGGCCACATCTACTGGAGACAATCATAAGGCCTTCTTCATATATGTCCGTAATCTCAAAGGTAACACCCAGATCTGTTCAGAACTGGTGGTCAAGGACACCACATATACAAATGCTGTACATATAGCTAACTTGCTGGCTGACAGATTCAGCAAAAAGTTCACCCCTCTGCCTCCCCATCAGTAAATCAGGACATTCCCACTACCTGACCCCTTCCCCTTATATCTAGGGATCAGGTCAATACTGTTCTCTCAAAGGTAAAAAATACAGCCTCCATGG
Organism: Protopterus annectens; assembly: GCF_019279795.1. Lineage (NCBI taxonomy): Eukaryota > Metazoa > Chordata > Ceratodontiformes > Protopteridae > Protopterus > Protopterus annectens. The sequence continues at coordinate 1,189,628,028 of NC_056747.1, read as the reverse complement.
GACCCAATAAAATCCCAGGCTGCATTCTACATGAACTCAGGCAAGAACTTGTAGCACCATCAGGCACCCTATTCAACCAAAGCCTGAGTACCGGCTTTGTCCCAGCTGAGTGGAGGACAGCCACTGTCATCCCTTTACACAAAGGTGGAGTGTCCACCAACCCGGGAAATTATAGATCCATCAGTCTAACTAGCCTGATCTGCAAGACCATGGAATGAATTATCATGGGCCTCATTAACAATGACATTGGCAACCTCCAAACACTCGATCCCACACAGTTTGGCTTCATCAGCAGAAGGTCATGTCTGTTAAATTTGGTCAGCTTTTTTTGAGACAGTCACCAAAGCCACAGATGAGGGTAAGGCAGTGCACACCACCTACCTTGACCTGACCAAAGCCTTCGACACTATTCCCCACTCAGGCATAATAGATAAACTCTCTCAACTAGACATCAATCCTTATGTTACCAGAAAGGTAGATAACTGGCTCACTGACAGTACCCATCTAGTCAAAATAGGCAAAGCCACCTCAAGCAGTAGACCCATATTGAGTGGCATACCCAGGGTTTGGTCTTTAGGGCCTCTGTTATTTGGGATATACTTTTCTAAGTTGCAGGCCAAAACCAGTAGGCTATGGCTGACCAAGTTTGCAGCTGACTGCAAGCTGGGCGCTGTCATCAATTCCCCTAGTGACGTGGACATCCTCCAAGATGGTCTCACCCAAACAAATGACTGGTACCAGAAACATGGCCTCAGGCTAAATAAAAAAATGCATCATCATCCCCTTTGGGGAGAGTGACTCCCCACAAATTATCACATTAATAACAATGTCCTAAGCATGCAGTCAATCGTGAGGGATTTGGGCACCCAGATTGATAGCAACCTACCTTTTGACCACCATGTTGCTTCCACTGTACGAAAAGCTTAAGGGTATCTCATCCAGGGACAAGGACATCATAACATCCCTGTATTCTTCCCTTATAAGGCCCATTACTGAGTACAATGTCCCATTCAGCATGTAGAAACCACAAAGGGTCCTCACAAGGAGAATCCAGGGCCTCAAAAATCTACCATACACAGACAGGCTAAAAGCCCTATCCTTCTACTCTGTTTCATACAGACTCCTCAGAGGTGACCTCTGTCTGGTATATAAAACAGTCTTCGACCCTGCCTTGATGGGGCTGCTGCATATCCGCAAGTCAAGGTCCACTCGAGTAACCCACACATGTGGCCTCAACCCGGTCTGTGACATTAACAAGACTTGTTGGCAGGAAATATTTGTGTCCCAGAGACTCCCCCATCTGTGGAATAGACTCCCTCTCCACATCAAGCAGATTACCTCTTTACCCCTTTTTAAGTGCAACCTGGATAACTGGATGGGAAATAGAAAATACATCCCTGGGATTCCACCCATGTCCCTGCTGGACAAGGGCATCAGGTGCTGACTTGTCTATACATGGGCTAAACTCTTGGCTAGGCTTATAAGGGCCTCAGGGCCAATAGTTTAGTAACTTCCTATGTTCTTATGATCCTATGAGGGTGTTGATCATACCTGCAGTAGCAACAGCAAACACGGCATAAAGGGAAGGGACATGAGGCTGCCAGAAGAAATCCAGAAAAAACCCTGGGGAAAGGCATGAGATGGAGGGGAAATTATATGATTAGAGATTAAAAGAATTGAAGCTGTCTTATCTAGACAGCAGAAGAGATGTGGGGGGCAAAATATTTGTGTGCAAGATCATATAAGGAATATGTGAAGGAGTCCCCCTGAACACAAAGTACACAAGTTTAAGGTAGAGGAGAAACCGGCAGCATACTGTAGGGATTAGCTACTTCCTAGAACTCTGAAAGTACTTCTTTACAGAGAGGATTGTAGGCCCACAGAACAGACCACCAGATATGGTGATGATATATGGAAATTTAGAGACACATTCAAGATGGTGTAGGACAGGTGGGAAAAGGGTACTGGCAACAGTGGGAATAGAAGAGATATGGAATAATAAATGCACTTAAAGAAGAAACTAGATAGACACATTGGCTCATTCTGCTGTTAGTGTAATGTAACATGCTCATGTAAACAATGCATGGGTGAAACTGCTCACTTAAAACTTGTTTTACAATCTTTCAGTACATGGTTTATTCTTCCAGGGCTAGATAAGGAACTACAGCTATGGAGAAAGTTCTGCAACATGTAGGGTATCAACAAGAGTATAGACTGCAACACTATGGCATTTGTCCAAGTGTACCCTACACCATTACCCTCATGTTCTGGCTCTAGCTGTAATGCTTTCACCTGACATCACCTAAAATTTGCTGTTCCATTGCCATATATCTTCCATCGTCATCTCCAAAAGGCAGCATTTAGCTAGACCTACTTTTCTTCATCCAGCCTGTCCTGTTTGCTCTTCAAAAGAACTATGCTGTTATTATGCCAACAAGCCATAAATCCCTATTTGCACATTTATACACTGTGCTATTTTCTTGATAACAAGTACAGGCCTATTCAACATGCATCCAGACACACTTTTTCACAACTGTAATGCTATATTACTTTCATACTCCTCCAATTCCAAATCACGCTACTAACTTCTAAGTCATTTAAATAAATACTGCTCAAAATTTTTCTTGTTGTGTGAGGATTTGCAAATGTCTTTTAGTATGTAACAATTCATTTGTTTATGTTTGTACCTCTTAATGAACGTACCAATCACTGCAATCCTTGCATTGTATCTGATTGTATCTCCTTGATACCATTGTGAGTGCAGTCACACAGTCTGTGCCTGTAATGGGTCCACAGAGATCAGTGCACTACTCCAGTAAACAAACTTTAAATAAAGTGGTAACATAGCAATAAATACTTTTCTTTACATTTTTTGTTTTCATGTATTAACGAGCTAAGATATACAGTGCAAAATCCCCCCCAATGTTCAAGTCTTTAATTCCTCTGGAAACATATGGAAACAAAATCATAAATATATTCAGTGTGGATCTAATATGTACATACAGCAAGTAATCTCATCAGAAAAAAAATAGTTTTAGTAGCTGGAAAAATGTTTACACCAATAATACAAGGTTATCTTAATTAAAAATATAGCAATACAGCATTTAAATAATGAATATGACAATTGAAAATGTGTAACTTGGCAATGCATTTAAACAGACACATTTATGCTAAGAAGGTTAATGTCATTTTATATTTATCATAAACTGTCTCTGACCTACTGTACTAGAGAACTAAGAGACACACTAGTGTGGTAGTAGTGCTGAAAGTTTTAGACAATGCAATATTTATTTATTTTTTAGTGGAAACCAGGACTGTAAACAGTGTCAGACTGTTTAAGGTTCTTAGAGTATGTGTGTATATGTGGAGATAGATGTGCAATAATCAATTAATTCTTAGGCAGGTGTCCATGCCCGGGGAATTTTAATTTACTTGATAACCTGGTAAATTAACTGGTCCATTCTGGGCTCTTTTCATACAAGACATAAACCTCAAAGGCAAGGGAAAATATAATACATATAGACAGTTTACAGTAGCCAGTTAAATAGCATACTTTTGCGAAGCAGTAGCAGACAACAGCACTGGCAAAAAACATAGACAATTCTGCACTGGTGGTTACCAGTAGATACATGTCATACCACTACAAAACATCCTACGTTAGGAAAGAGAGACCATCTACATAGAAGGGGAGAATGGAAACAGCACCCACTGTACATTTAAAGTCTCAGAGAATGACAGCAGAAAGGCCACTCCACAAGGCAGGCTAGCTCTGTATAGTCATCATTCATTGCTCTGTGCAACCACTGTCATATGTAAAGTGATAGAGGTGAAGCTGTATTCTGGAGGAACTACTGAAGGAAATGACAGCGGGGTGGTCAGATGAGTAGAATCCCAAACACAAAGAAGTAAAGATTAAAAAAACAATTCATCAAACTTACTTGAAGAAACAGAGAATAAATACCGCAATAATCAAACACGTGAGAGAGATGGAATACCCAACAGTGTACATCATATGAAGTCGATCAAAAACCTCCTGAAAAAGAATTAAAGTAGAAAATAGTTAAGACAATTAATTTACGAAAAAGAATTAAAGTAGAGTAATTAGGACAAGTAACACTACTCATTGTAACTTTACTTCTTTGTTTAGATTTTGTTAATCAAATAAGCCATGCTAGATATAAGGGCTCAAAGCTTTAATCTGTTTATACATACAAGAAATTCAGACAATAAGGCAGTGCTCCTGGGTTACACCTGATAACAGCTTTTGTGCCTGAGATGTACCATGATTGGAACATAGGGAATATGTTAAATTATTTTCTCTGATATTACAAACTGCAGGAATATAACATATTGTATTTGTTGAATATGTTTCGTTGGTCCAACCATTCAATATTTTTGCAGGAAAATTAAATCATTATATTCCTCTACTCTGGTTTACTGTGACAAATGTAAGAAAAAATATTATCAAAAGATGGAAGCAGATCAAGGAAATAAATGAGGTTTAAAGCTTCTCTTCAGCTACTACACTGTGACCAGGATTCAGAAACAGCCCCATCGCCTGCAGTAAGAGCTGTGGTAAAACCAGGCTTTTTCTGCAATGCGGTACTTTGCACTTCAGAGACACATTAGCTACAATGAGGAAAGACCTCATTATAGGCTAATTTGCCTGTTTCTGAATCACTGTTGCTGTTGCTAGTGGTAATCAGCACTTTCCTACAGTAGTTAACACTGGTGACCCATGTACCACTTAGACATAGGCACCACCATTCACTCTCCTACACACACATACACACATTCAAACACACACACACACACACACACACACACACACACACACACACACACACACACACACACACACACACACACACACACACACACACACACACACACACACACACACACACACATTCCAGTAATGGTTTAAATAATCTTCCTGGTGTCATCTAGGCCTTTTAATGAAGCCTCCCCTACCGTCTATCGTGATTCATGTACTGTTGCAAGTACTGGATCATGCCAGACATCAGAACTTCACACATCTTGTGTAAAAAAAAAAAAAAGCCGGCACTGCAAGATTAGTTAGAGTAGTGAGTTAATGCTCCTGTCCCTGCATGAAGAGTGCAGCATTCAAAACCTTCTCCTGTTTTACATTATATTATATTTTTGCTTGTTACAGAATTAGGTAACACTTTAAAGTTTTGTTGATATCTAATGGTGGCACAGAGGACTAATATTCTCTCTATGAGTTTGGAGGGTCCAGGGTTTGAGCCTTTTTACTGCATTTACGGCATTCTATACAAGTATCCCTGGCTATTATCTGACAAGCCATGTTGTCTTTCTATTATTTTTATTAAGTGCTTCTAAGACACTATATGAAGAGTATCCCTGATGGCTAGTGTTTCCCCACTAATGTTGCAAGATTTCCTCAATAGTCTAGGGAAGTGTTGAAGAATGTCAGCTCCCTAGCCTACACACACACACACACACACACACACACACACACACACACACACACACACACACACACACACACGCGCACACGCGCACACACGCACACACACACACACACACACACACACACACACACACACACACACACACACACACACACACACATACTCATTCATGAATACAAGTTTAGGATTACGGGCAGGGTTAAGGTTAGCACACGTGAGTAAGATAGTGCAGGGGGAGCCCTCCTAGGCATTATTTCTCATTGTGTGCTAACACTAACTCTGTCCCTAACCACAACACTACACATTACATTATAAAACCCCTTTTGCTAAAATTACCACTATTCAGACAAAGTGTGTGTGCAGGTAATATTAGGTTTTTGTGTTTTTATGTTTACTGATTGCAAAAAGAGACTGTTTTATGTGCTGTCAATGTGCAAAAGTAAACATAATGGGCATCAATGTTCTGCTGGTCAATGACTAATACCCTACTTACATAAATATTTATATATAAATACACACACAACACATAGCTGAATACTAGGCTAACTGCCCTGAAGGGTCTTTTTAAGTCTAGTCAATAACCTGAGGTCAGAATCAAACCCTGTACTTTGTGTCTATTACATGAAAACCTTAACCATTATGTCAAACCCACCCTCCATGCATAGCTGCATATTTATAATCTAAATAATCTCCATCTAACTGTATATCTGTATTTATATAGATACATAAATAAGACAAATATAGATACATAAATAAGACAGATATAGATATACATACACATATCTATCTATCTATCTGTCTGTCTATCTATCTATCTATCTATCTATCTATCTATCTATCTATCTACATGACCTACTGCACCACAACAGAACATTTTACTCAGTCAACAGAGACATTATAAACAAGGCAACAAAGTGGTCAAGCTTCCACTTTACAGAAACCATTCTTTTGGAAATGATTAATTTTTTAGCCAAAAGCATTGCATAAATGATAGCTAATATAGAAAAACATAAGTGAAAAGCAGAATGCATCATATTAAATGGTCAGTATAATATAATGTATTCTGTTTTTATGTATTAACTGAGGTTTGTAAGCAGTGTTTTCAATGAAAATTCATATTAGTCATGTTAACCCATTGACACTGAGGTAGGGCATCTGTCTGTGGTACTGTGAGGGGCAGCTCAGGGGATACACTGACTTTGACACCTCTGGTGATGACTAGGAGTCACGCAGGTGGCCTACTTAACAAAGGGAGAGTGGTGGGACATTGTGACATCACTGTACATGCTACTCACCAAGCTAGGGTTTATGACTGACTCAGCACATCTGAAGGCTTTCGACACCATATCTCATATCTTCCCATATGGTTCCCCCAATTCCAAGTGCTACTAATGTGTTACTGCTAGATCAACTTTCAAAGAAGTAAAGGGACTCACCTAGCAATAGTGCTGCATGGAAGGCAGCTGAGAATGGAGGAATTAGGCGATCCAGGGCATCTGGATGAAGAAAACAGTAGGCCAGGTAGGGAGATGCATTAAAAAAGTCATATTAGATTTAGAGAACAGGTTCATGCATCAACTAACTATAAAAATGGACCAAAAAAGTATTGCAAAGTGGTTCTTTATTTCCCCAAACAAAATGGATCTACAATTTTGAATTATATTGGTCAAATTAATGGACATTCACATCTGAGTAACAATCAGCTTTACACATTTAAATGGTTAAAATGAATTCCTTTAAATGCCAATAATAACATTAATTTCTTGATTCAAACCCGAACCTTAACCTTATATCTCAAAATCATTTCATTTTTGTTTCAAGTGACAAAAGTGCTGCCCCCCAAATCTCCTCCCCAAGGTAAATTAGCTTATGTTAAAACACTAAAGAAATAACACTGCCCATCTCACCAATTTAATACATATGCTCCTACTGGATTATCTCAGTTTTTGTCTCCCAGATGTTCCATGAATAAATCACAGGTAAGAATACTACATGATTTATGCCTTACACCATTAATTTTCACATTAAGGGCATCTCTCACCTTACTACATATTTTTCACCTATCACAGGGAAATTAACCCATTCTACTTTGTGGGATGAAAGCCAATATTATACTCTGGCATAAATGCTCCTTTAAACTTCTGTCTCTTCTATAAGAAAAATATTAATTTAGGTATAGATGGTTGTAACATTTTGTTGGAAGATGAAAGAAACCAAATCTTCTTCACCAACTTCTCAAGAATGGATGACTATTCAATATACTTAAAAATCAAATATACTCAAATTTTTGTTCATCTTAAATATTAAAACCTACACCATACCTCTTTGTTCTTGTTGTTCTTATATTCTCATTAATGCATATTCTGCCTTCTCCAGTTGTAATTCAGTGTATAACCTGCTTCTTAATCTCTTTTTTTTGTCTAATAAAAAAAGAAGTTATGTATTTACCATAACGTTCCATCTGTGTTGTCCACTTTCATTCTTACTCAACCATTGGGTTTGGATCTGAACCCCCTGATACGACTCGGCTGTTACTACAGTTCATGGCCAAGTGTAACTCTTAAGCTCCTCCCTTCCCATAATGCACCAACCCCTAACATACCTCAGATCTTGTTTGATATATGACATAAATAGTAAATATTAGAATAATGTTCCTAACAAAGGACATCAATATCTGGAGCTCCACATAAGGTGTCTTAATAGCATCTCATTCTTCCAGAAGTCCATGAAGAGAAAGGTCGGGGGTTGGTGGGTGGGAAGCTGAGGAAGAATGAAAACGGACAACACAGACGGAACGTTATGGTAAGTACATAACTTCTTTATCTGCTATTGTCAATTTTCATTCAATCCTCAACCAGTGAGACAGAGTCCTCAGCTACCTGAAATCCCAGACGGACTTTGAAGAGGAATGGTTCTGAGCATGGCTGAACCAAAGGCTGCTCTCTGTCGAGACCAGACCCAGTCTGTAATGAGTAATAAAAGTATGAGGATTAGCCCAAGTAGCAGCTGCACATATGTCATTCATGGAGTGATTGGATAAAAATACTGACAAAGTTGCCGTAGATCTAGTAGAGTGAGCTCTTAAAGGTTTTGGTAATGAAATGCCCAATTTATTGTAGACAAAGGCTATGTAGTCCGTAATCCATCTTGCCAATGTCACCTTTGTTACAGATTTGCCCAATATGTTATCTGCAAAGGATATAAATAACTGATCAGATTTTCTAATGTTTTTTGTTCTGTGGAAGTAGAAACACAAAGTACAGTTGTGTACCTACCATAAATGTAGATGTTCGAGTGTATTCACTGTTGCAGTCATTACTCTTGGGTTATCCTGCTGGCAGGCTACGCGCAGTCAGCCTGAATTCCAAAGTCCTGGTCCAGCGTCGGTTGCTGTCGCCTCTTCCCTGACGTCAGTGTGCCAGGGGTATAAAAGATGCAGGCGACGCTATTTTCTTAAGTTTTTCTTGACCCAGATGTCAGGTGCCCTCAAAAGGGTAGGCTAAAAAAATTATGCCAATAAACATGCATGCATGAAAGTAAACATTTCCTTCATCTACAAACAAATACACCACATAGGTTGTATAGAACAGAGAAGTACAGATAAGACCCAGCAAAGGAAAGGGGGGTGGTGGGAGGGTAACCTGGACTGCAACAGTGAATACACTCGAATATCTACATTTATGGTAGGTACACAACTGTACTATATTCATCGTGTTTCACTGTTGCAGTCATTACTCTTGGGTTGAATCCCAAAGCTGAGGATGGGTGGCTGGGGCTAGATAGGATTAGGAGAGGCTATGAGGCCCTGCAAAACTGCAGTGGCAAAGCCTGCTCTGGATTTAGAGTAGAGAGGTAAGTGGTAGTGCTTTGTAAAAGTGTGCAATGAGCTCCAGGTTGCAGCCTCTAAGATGTCTTTGGTTGGTACTCCTCTGAGGAAGGCTGCTGAAGTGGCTGCTGCTGTGGTTGAATGTGACCTAATGCCCTTAGGCACTGATTTGCCATGTTGTGAGTAGCAGAAACGAATGCAATGGCCTATCCATTTTGAAATAGTCTGTTTTGAGATTGCCTTTAGTTGTGATCTTGCAGCATATGCCACTAAAAGTTGCTCAGTCTTTCTGAAAGCTTTAGTTCTGTCCAAGTAGAAGCGCAGCTGTCTGTGTATGTCCAAAGAATGCAGAAGTCTCTCACCCTTTTTCTGTGGGTTTGGATAAAAGGTAGGCAAGTGAATGGTTTGGTTAAGGGCCACACTGGACACCACCTTAGGCATAAATGTCAGGTTTGTCCTCAGAGAAACCCTGTCTGGATGGAAAATGATAAAAGATTCCACAGCCATGAGTGCCTGTAACTCCGAGACTCATCTTGCAGAGGTTATTGCTAGGAGCAGAGCTGTTTTCCAGGATAAGAATTTTATATCAGCTGTTGAAGCTGGCTCAAACGGAGTCAGTGCGAGTTTTTCCAAGACATAATTGAGGTCCCATGCAGGTATTGGTGCTCTCCTTGGAGATCTTATGTTTTTGGCCCCTCTGAGGTACTGCCTTATTAAAGGATGAGAAAAGATAGGTAGTTCCGTATTGTAATGGGCTGAAATGGCAGAGGCATGGATCTTAATTGAAAAGGATAGGACTTTGTCCAGCATCTCAGTTAAGTATTGTAAATTCTAAGGAATATTTGGTACAAATGTATCAATTCCTTGTGCTTGGTTCCAAGCACAGAATCTCTTCCATTTTTCTGCATAAGATTTTCTGGTACTGGGCTTCCTGGCCTCCAAAATAACATCCATCCAAGCTTTGGAGAGAGGAGTGTTCTGAATGGCTACATTATCCGCTATACTGCCAGATTTAAGGTCCTGAGTTGGCTGTGCAGGATCTGATTGTTTTGTTGGGTCAGTAAGTGAGAAATTTGAGGCAATGTCCAGGTTGGACCTTGAGACAAGTTCTTTAGGATTGGGTACCAGTGCTGGCGTGGCCAGTCTGGGGCAATCAGTATTTTGGCTTCTCTTGTCTGACCTTTAGGAGTACCTTGGGGAGGAGAGGCAGTGGAGGAAAGGCATATACTGTTAGGTTTTTCCAGCTGAAGGTTAGGGCATCCACTTTCCATGCTTGCTTGTGATAAGTCCTTGTGCAGAATCTCTGTAGTTGGCAGTTGTGAGGAGAGGCAAATAGATATATGTCTGGGCATCCCCATTTCCTTGTTATCATGCTGAAGACTTGTGGATCCTGTTTCCACTCGTGGGGATCCATGAGGTTTCTGCTTAGTTTGTCTGCCAGAGTATTTATCTTTCCTGGCAGGAATTGTGCTTGCAGGTGAACTTGATAAGTCAGTGCTGAGTCCCACAAAGTCATGGCTTGTCTGCAGAGGTGGTAGGAATGTGTGCCTCCCTGCCACCACATGACTATAGTATTGTCCGTCTTTATCAGTAGTTGTCCTGGATGAAGTAGATCCTTGAAAGCTGTCAGGGCATTCTGAACAGCTAGCATCTCTTTTTGATTGATATGAAGATGCATCTGGCTTGCGGGCCATGTGCCCTGAATACATTTTCCTGCCATGTGGGCCCCCCAGGCATAATCTGATGCATCCGTTGTTAGTGTCTGCCTGGCTGTGGGTAAAGTGAATGGCTGTCCCTTGTTGTGGTGACAGGCCTGTGCCCGCCATCAAAACTCCTGTTGCAGGCAGGGAATGAGGGTAATTAATGTTTCCAGGCTGTGGCAATGTTGAGTCCAAACACTTTTTAGATACCATTGTAGTTTCCTCGTATGCAGTCTGGCATATGGAATTAACAGAATGCAGGATGCCATGAATCCCAAAGCCTGCAGAATTTATCTTGCAGATAACTGGGTCTTTGTTGCCAACATTTTGAAGAAAGAAGTCAGTTGCCTTTGTTTGTCTGGCGTGAGATAAGCCATCTGGGCAGTTGTATTTAAGCTTGCACTCAGGAATATTATCTCTTGAGAGGGTACTAGTTTTGATTTCTTTTCGTTTACTGTGTACCCTAGGCAAATTAGCAATCTTTTTACAAACACTAGATGCTTTAGTAGAATGTCCTTGTTCTCTGCTTGAATAAGGCAGTCGTCCAAGTAAGGATATATTTGAATTCCTCTTTGTCTGCAAAATGCAATTACTGGTGCCAGGCATTTTGTGAAGACCCTGGGCGCAGTAGATAAATCAAAGGGCAGTGCAGAGAACTGGTAGTGCATTGAGCCAGCTATGAATCTGTGGTATCTTCTGCAAGATTGTCTGATTGGGACATGCAGGTATGCCTCTTTTAGGTCCAAAGTTACAAGCCAAGCCTTCTTGCCCAGCATGGGCAGAAGCTGCTGCAGAGTCAACATTTTGAATTTTGGAACGTCCAGAAATGTGTTTAGAATAGACAGGTCCAGTATTGGACTCCAGGCTTTGTCCTTTCTGGGTACCAAGAAATGTCTCAAATAAAATCCTTGTCCCTGCTCTTGCTGTGGTACTTGCTGAATGGCCCTCATGTCCATGAGGGATGAAACTTGCTTTTGTGCCTCTGCCCATTGATTGTGTGGCAGGTCTGGCACACCTTTTGCCCTTGGCAGAGTGTGAAAATGGAACCTGTAGCCCTGAGACACTATGTTCAAGACCCATTTGTCCTGGGTGATCATGTGCCAATTTTGTGAAAAAAGTGCTAGTTTTCCCCCTAAGGGGGCTGCCAAAAGATAAGTGCTTGGTGCTGGCGGAGGAAAACCATTGGGACTGTTTCCTGTATGACTGTGATTTGTCTTCTCCGCTTTTGGAGGTAGAAGCACCCCATTGTTTAGGCCTGTATGAGCCTTGGGGCTGGGATCTGCCTCTGGGGCATCTGTATCTGCCTCTTTGTGGCCTGTCTGACAATGGAAAGGGCCAATTCTTTGTAGGCCAGTTCCTGCTAAATCTGGGTGGCTGCACCTGTAAGAAATCCTTAACTGTCTGCATAGATTTCACTTTGTCCACCATTCTCTTCAACACCTTTTCTGCTTTAACACCAAACAAAGTATCATGCTGTAATGGAGCATCTAATAATTTTGCTTTAACACATGAGGCAGATTCTTCTGTTTTTTAACCCATGTAAGCCTAATGACAGAACCGTAACAGCGGCCCCTGCAAGAGGCCTCCAGAGATCAAAAACCACATTGCAGTATATTTTTCCCACTTGTTCAGTAGCATGCAATAAATCCTGCATTTCCTTGTTTTCTGCACATTCAGAATTTGTTAACATTTTCTGTTTAAGCAGTGACATTAAGTATTGCTGGTATTTAAACATATGAAATTGACAATTTAAAGCCCTCACAGCCAAGGTAGCAGAAGTGTAAACCTTTTTCCCCTATCTGTCCAGTACCCTTGAATCCCTATCAGAGGGGATAGGGTTTTTTGCAGTGGAAGCCTTGACCCCTTTGGGACCCTGAGAAATAGTTTTTGGGTCAGCAGCAGGGTTTTTATAAATAAATTTATGTGAATCTGGAATCCTGTAGTATCTATCTGGCTTAACAGGTGCAGGGGGTAAAGAGTCAGAAGACAGGCTGGACTCTGAAAATACATAATCTACAAAGTCTAAAACAGGAGGGATAGCAAGAGGCCTGTGCTGAGGTAGTAAAAGAAAGTCTCTGAGCCTTTTCTTAGATTCTGAGTAGTCTTGGCTCTCCCAGTGGAAGTGCTCCCTCATGGTATGCAGGGTTTCCCCAAAAGAATAATCCTCAGGAGGGGAGGCTAAAGGGATAGATTCTTCAGCATCAGAATCCTCATAGGGAGGGAGAGAGTATTCCTGTTCAGAACAGGAGTCAGAGGAAATGGAAACCTGATCTGAAGATTCATATTCTGTCTCTTGCCTAGGCCTCTTATCAGGAGGGGGATGGGAACCCCTGATCAAAGTAATTAAGTCTGCCATTTTGAGCATCTACTTGTTTCTTTGTCTTTAGTGGTGCTTTAGTCTTTGCCTTTGAAGCTGTAGTCGGTTTTATATATAATTGTGGCCGATGCCTGCTCAGCGGCTCCAGACCCATCTGAGGGAATATTTTCCAAGTGTCCAATACCTTGAGTTTCCAGAGGCCTAGTCTGCTCCACGTGGGAGTCAGAAGCGGCCTGCGGCTCTGAGGTAGCAGGCGTCAGGGGCTGCTTACTGAGGACTGGCTTAGAAGAAGCCTCGTCATCAGTTTTGGACCTCGGATGCCAGTCCTTTTCCTTGTGTTTCTTGTGAATTGCGGTAGTCGGATGCTATCTGACGACATTGTGTAATTAAATCTCGAGCCAAAGTAATGAAATGCAAAATCGTACCGACGCTTAATAGTGCATTGGTTAAATCTAGCACAAAACCTGCAATTAGCATCGGGCCTAGGCAAGGAATACAATAAGAATGGAAGTCCTTATGAGGTACTTGCTTCCCACAAGAAATACAATTATTAACTTTTTCTGACATCGGTCTGGAGCAAGAAAAAGTTTCCCCAATGGGGTACTTAGCTTTAAATGAAGACTTTGGATCTGAAATTCGAACATGAAAATCTCAGGAGTTGGCCGACCAGCACTTGCGAACTGCTTCTGCTTCGGGCACCACGCGGCAAGAAAGACTGAAGAAAATGGCGTTGGCTGCATCTTTTATACCCCTGGCGCACTGACGTCAGGGAAGAGGCGACAGTAACCAACACCGGACCAGGACTTTGGAATTCAGGCCGACTGCGGGTAGCCTGCCAGCAGGATAACCCAAGAGTAATGACTGCAACAGTGAAACACGATGAACCTCTATCTATGAACATCCAGCAAATGTTACACATATTCACCTTTGTTTTTGAATTTTGGAAAGAAAATGGGCAAGTTAATAGACTGATTGACATTGAATTCTGACACTACCTAAGGAAGGATGGAAGGAAGGAAGGGCTGGTTCTTAATGTCACCCTATCTTTATGGAAAATCAAGTAAGGAGGTTTAGAGGATAATGCTCGGAGTTCTGAAATTCTCCCAGCAGAGGAGATAGCCAATAAATATATCATCTTCCAAGTCAGAAATTTAAGATCACATTTTCCTGCTGGTTCGAAGGGGGAATGGATTAAGGTCTGCAACAGAAGATTCAAATTCAGTGGAGGAATAGGGTCTTTATAAGGTGGCCTAAGTAAAATAGTACCCATTAAGAAAGCTTTGCATATCTTAGTAGAGGCTGGAGAAGAATTGTCAACTCCTACATGAAAGTTAGAAATTGCTGCCAATTGAACTTTAACAGTTGAGGAACTAGCCTCCTCATTAAAAATCTCTGCCAAAAGCTCTAATATACTTTTGAATGGGCTGAAAAAGGATTGATATGCATTTGAATTATTTTTGCTGCTGTTTTAGCTGCTTTTCTGTAAAAAAACAAAACAAACGAAAAAAAGTTCTAAGCTTGTTTCCCGCCTTTCCTGTAACTAGCCTAGTCCAGATACAGATTTGATGTAGCCAGGACTGTTTGTAAGCTTCTGAGCCCCCAAGCCTTTCTGTGTTAGTGGTAAGCACTAGGTAGCCTATCTACCACAAGAGGAGTGGTTTCTGAACCAGAAATTGTAGTTTATTGGCAGTTTGGGCTTTTTTTCTATCCCTTTCAACTTTCTGGTTTAAAAGCCTATGTTTGCACAGGTTTAAACTTGTTTAAGCTCCACCTAGCTGTGTCAAGCTGAGGTAAACTATTACTGTTGCCAGATAGTCTGCTTCAGTTTTTCCCTTGAATCTTGCTAGTTCTTTCTCTCTCTTGCACTTCAAATAGCTTAATCGCTTTGCACTTCAACAGCTTTTTGTAGCAATGGTTGTAGCACACCTAAGTGCCATCAGCACTTAACCTGGTGTACTTGGGCATTCTGAGGCAGTGTAGCAACTGCCTCATGTACACAGACAACCCTCTCCTCTTACCTCCCAACACTCAGACTTTTGAGAGATGCACTTATATCACCAAATTCTAAGCTACACACTCTCCAGCCAAGACCGGACTAGCTGGTCAAGAGGAGAAGATCAATACCTGCACTGCACCACATGGAACACACAGCCCTCCAGAACACCCACAATCACATCTCTCACATAAAAACTCAAACCACACACTCACCTTCGCAGAGGCTTTCAATAGTAATTTACCCAACAGCAGCGACCTCCAAGACAGAAACGCACTCAACCACCACAACACAGCACAAAGCACAGGACACATAGCTCACCTCCACAGTGTGCCCCTCAACCTAAGCCCCTAAAGCTAAACACTTTGCCCGATACACTAATCATAGCTGAAACAATAATGAGCACACAGATGTCCCACTCACTAGGTTGAATAAGGAGAAGGTAACAGTCAGCTGTCTATCAAGTGCCAGAATCCGACACATAACACACTCACTCAGGTCGCTCCACAGCAAGTACAAGTATGAGTCTGTCATTGTCCATGTGAGTGTGAAAGACCTGAGACCTGAGACGCACCTCCCTGGACTACATGAAAAGAGACATGGTGGAGCTTTTGGATTATGTGGATCCTGTATCTGTCTGCTTGGGATGACAGGATTGACAGACCTCAATGCTTTGACAGAGATGGCCTGCATCTGTCACTGGCTAAGGCTCTTGCCACCCCTATAGTGCCTTTTTTAGGTGGTGTTCCAAAGACCAAATTACCATCATAACAGCTATAAATAAATGCAGTCTGAGGGTCATGCTACTCAATGCTAGAAGTCTAAATCTCAAGATGCACTCGCTCAAAGCACTCCTTAAAATGGAGAACATCGACATTTGTGCTGTAACGGAGATGCAGGAAGCACCCCTGTGCTACCAGGCTATAACTCATTCCACACCTTTCAGCCCTGAAACATGGATCACAGCTCCAAAGGCAGTGGTGTCTCCATATTCATAAAGGATATGCACACCTCCAGACTAGTAGCCCAGCATAATGCATCTGAGATACTTCAGGTACAACTAACATTGGGTAAGATGGCGATCCAGACCATAGCCTGCTATAGGTCCCAACCATGTCCCTAGACTCTCACTCCACATTCCTAAGGACCCTGGAATCTGTCAAGGTCCAACCCAACACTCTATTACTAGGAGACTTCAACTACCCCTCCATCAACTGGGAGGAAGTACAGTTGTGTACACTTACCATAAATGTAGATGTTCGAGTGTATTCACTGTTGCAGTCATCACATTTGGGGGTTATCTGCTTGCAGTAGCCCTCAGTTGGCCTGATTAACAAAGTCTTGGGTCCTATGTTGGTTGCTGTCTCCTCTTCTGTGACATCAGGTCGTCAGGGGTATAAAACATGCAGCCAACGTCATAACATCATTTTTTCTTGCCCCAGATGTCAGGTGCCCCCCTAATGGGAAGCAATTAAATCTATAAATATACAAGGTTATACCTCCAACAAAAAAACAAATACATCAAAAAGCTTTTAAACATTGTAAAGGAGAGAAGAGGAATAGCCAAAAGAATTCAGGGGGCTGGAGGGAGGGTAACCAGGACTGCAATAGTGAATACAGTTATGGTAAGTGTACACAACTGTACTATGTTCTTCGTGTTTCACTGTTGCAGTCATCACATTTGCGTAGATTCCCAAAGCTAAGGATGGGAGGAATTTAGAAAGCATTAGGACCAGCTATAAGGCCGTGCAAGACTGCAGTGGCAAAGCCAGCTACGGATTTAGAGAAAATTGGCAAATGGTAATGCTTGGTGAAAGTATGTACAGAACTCCAGATAGCAGCTTCTAGGATGTCCCTGGTAGGTACGCCTCTGAGAAAGGCTGTAGAGGTAGATGCAGCCCTGGTTGAGTGGGGTCTGATCCCCTGTGGGATAGGTTTTCCATGGTGCTTATAGCAGAAATGAATGCAATGACCTATCCATTTGGAGATAGTTTGCTTTGAAATAGCCTTCCCCTCTTTCCCTGCAGCAAATGTCACCAGCAGCTGTTCAGATTTTCTTTGAGGTTTAGTCCTGTCTAAGTAGAATCTAAGTTGTCTGTGCACGTCTAAGGAGTGCAGTATCCATTCCCCTCTGTTCTGTGGATTAGGAAAGAAGGTTGGCAAATGAATGGACTGATTGAGGGCCACATTGGATACCACCTTTGGCATGAAAGAGGGATTGGTCCTGAGGGACAACCTGTCCGCATGAAAAATGATGAAAGGCTCCACTGCCATAAGGGCCTGTAATTCAGATACCCTTCTTGCTGAAGTGATTGCTAAAAGGAAAGCTGTTTTCCAAGAAAGGAATTTTAAATCTGCAGTAGCAGCTGGCTTGAAAGGAGGAAGGGTGAGTTTCTCCAATACAAAGTTAAGATCCCAGGCTGGAGTAGGAGCTCTCCTGGGTGGTCTTAAATTTTTGGCCCCTCTGAGGAACTGCTTGAGCAGTGGATGAGAGAAGAGGGGAGGTTCTGTGTTATAATGAGCTGAAATGGCTGAGGCGTGAATTTTTAATGAGGAAAAAGACAGGCCCTTGTGAAGTTAAGCATTGTAAAATCTGAGGTAAATTGGGCACTGCTGTGCTCATCCCTTGAGAATGGTTCCAGGCACAGAATCTTTTCCATTTTTCAGCATAAGATTTTCTAGTACTAGGCCTCCTTGCCTCTAAAATTATATTCATCACTGGTTTACTGAAGGATGGTAAAGGAGATATTAGGTAATTAGCCAGGCTGCTAGGTTCAGTGTTTGAAGCTGACACACTGCATAGGAGGGGGTACCAGAGTTGGTGTGGCCAGTCTGGTGCAATCAAAATAATCCCTTGTTTGTCTTGTTTGATCTTTAGCAGTACTTTGGAGAGCAGAGGTCCAGGAGGAAAGGCATAAACTGTTAGTTTTTTTCAGCTGAAGGGCAGAGCATCCACTTTCCAAGCTTGTCTGTGGGGAGTCCTTGTGCAAAATGTTTCCAATTGACAGTTCTGGGAGGAGGTAACAGGTCTATATTTGGGCTCCCCATTTGCTTGTCAACATGTTGAAAATCCTTGGTTCCAGTTTCCACTCGTGTGGGTCCATGAGATTTCTGCTTAGTCCATCTGCCAATGCACTTAGTTTTCCTGGCAGGAATTGAGCTTGTAGATGCACTTGGTAGCTCAAGGCTGTGTTCCACAATGCCATGGCTAGTCTGCAGAGGGAGTAAGAATACATACCCCCCTGTTTGTTTATGTACCACATAACAGTGGTGTTGTCTGTCTTTACCATTAATTGTCCTGGAAGAATGTGGTCCTAGAAGGATGTCAGAGCATTCTGTACAGCTAACATTTCTTTTAGATTGATGTCCAGGTGCATTAGACATGGGTTCCATTTGCCCTGAATGCACTTCCCTGCCAGGTTCACCCCCCATGCATAGTCTGATGCATCTGTTGTTAGGGTTTGGGTGGCAGGGGGTAGTGTGAATGGTAGTCCCTTGTTTTGGTGGCAGGCCTCTGCCCACCCAAGGAACTCTAGGCATAGACAAGGTATGATAGAAATCATTGCTTCTAGATACTGAGAATGTTGACACCATAGGCTTTTTAGATACCATTGTAATTTCCTCATATGCAGTCTTGCATATGGAATTAGAAGAATGCAGGAGGCCATGAATCCCAAGGCTTGTAGTATTTGCCTTGCAGACAGCTAGGTTTTTGTGGCCACTTGTTTGAAGAAGGTTGTCAAGTTAATTTGTTTCTCTGGCATGAGGAAAGCCATCTGGGAAGTTGCATGCTCCCAGGAATATAACTTGTTGACAGGGTACCAGGTGTGATTTCTTTTTGTTTATGGTGTACCCCAGACAAGTCAGCACCCTTTGTACAAAAGCCAGATGATTCAAAGTATGTCCTGGTTTTCTGCCTGAATTAGGCAATCGTCCAGGTATGGGTATATTTGAATATTTCTTTGCCTGCAAAATGCAATGACTGGAGCTAGGCACTTTGTGAATACCCTGGGCGCAGTAGATAAGCCAAAGGGCAGTGCAGAGAAACTGATGCGTGTAGCCTGCTTTGAAGTGTAGGTATCTTCTGCAAGATTCCCTGATTGGGATGTGCAGGTATGCTTCCTTTAAATCTAGTGTTGCCAACCAGGCATCTTTGCTTAGCATAGGAAGCAATTGGTGAAGAGTCAGCATCTTAAATTTTGGAATCACCAAAAAGGTGTTTAAAGTAGACAGGCCCAGGAATGGACGCCATGAATTGTCTTTTCTGGGTCCCAGGAAAAGTCTTGAGTAGAAACCTTGTCCCTTTCCTCTTCTGGTACCAACTGAAAAGCCCCTATGCTTAAGAGAGAGAGTACTTGCTTGTGGGCCTCTGCCCACTGATTTGGTGGTAGATCCGGCCAGCCGCTTGGAGTTGGTAACGTGTGGAAATGAAATCTGTATCCTTGGGACACTATCTTTAAAACCCATTTGTCCTGGGTAATGAGTCCCCAGTTCATTGCATGAAGTGCAATCTTTCCCCCCAAAGGGGTAGTCAGTTGAGAAGTGCTTGGAAGTTTTAAAAAGAAGTCATTGAGATAGTTTACCATAGGGGGGAGTTTTATTACTCCCAGGTTTGGAAGTGGAGGCCCCTCACTGCTTAGTCCTGTGCGTACCCTGGGACTGAAGCCTGGATGCTCTGCTGGATCTGGGTTTGGACTGAGAAGGTCTGGAAGAGGCAGGAAAGGACCAGTTCTTAGAAGGCCAATGCCTACTAAATATCGGAGGTTGTACTTGTAAACAATCTTTAACGGTTTGCATAGATTTAGCTTTTTCATCCATCTTTTTAAGAAATTCTTCTGTCCTGTTGCCAAACAGGCAGTCCTGATTTAAGGGAGCATCCAGTAATTTAGCTTTAACATAATCTGGCAAGGATTGTTCCTTAAGCCAAGCATGCCTTCTAAGTACAGATCCAGTTACAGCAGCCCTGCAAGATGCCCCTAGTGAATCAAAACCACATTGCAACGTATGTTTACCAACTTGTTCAGCAGAATGCATTAAATTCTGTAAATCATTATTTTCAGCACAATCAGGAATCAACATAATTTTCTGTTTAAGTAATCCAATAATATGCTGCTGATACTTTAACATATGAAACTGGCAATTCAAGGCCCTAATGGCCAAAGTTGCAGAAGTGTATAACTTCTTACCCCATCTATCCATCACCCTGGAGTCTCTATCGGAGGGGGTAGGCTTTTTGGCACTAGAAGCTTTAATACCCTTGGGTCCCTGTGAAATGGTTTCAAAATCCACAGTAGGATTTTTGAAAAGGAACTTGTGAGAGTCAGGAACCCTGTAATATCTATCAGGTTTTCTGGGAGCAGGAGGTAAAGACTCAGGGGCCAAACTAGATAATGAAAAGGCGTCATGAGCAATGTCCAGTACAGGGGGATAGCTAAAGGCCTGTGCTGGGGCAGGAGTAAGAAATCCATAAGCCTCTTTTTAGAATCAGAGAAATCCTGACTTTCCCAATGAAAATGCTCCCTGAGAGTACGCAAGGTCTCACCAAAAGAGAAATCCTCTGGCAGAGAAACAGAGGGAATAAAATCCTCAGCATCAGAATCCTCATAGGTAGATAAGGGTAAATCCTGGTCATCAGAGGAAACAGAAATTTCAGAATCCTGGTCAGAAGTATCATAAGCAAACTCAGTCCTAGGTCTCTTAGAGGGGGAAGGTTGACTTCCCCTGATTAAAGTAATAAGGTCTTCAGTCATTCTTATAATTTATTTTTTAGGCATAGAGGCCTGACCATGTGGTCTGGGCGTCAGTTTTCTAGGCATGGTTCGTGTATTAGGCGTTGAAGAAGAAGATGGCGTTGGTTTAATATGCAAGTCAGTAGGCCTGAATACACCCTCAGAAGCCGGTGCCTGCACAGCGGCTCCAGACCCATCCAAGGTAGAGACATCCGCAGTTTCCACAGTTGAAGCATCTCGCAGCATACCGGACTCTGAATGGGTCACAGTAGAGGCCTGCGAATCTGAAGTAGCAAGTATCAGGGGCTGCGAAAGTGCCTCATTGAGTACCGGCGCCTCAGCGGCCTGTCTCTGTCTTTATCTTTGCATTTTTTCGGAATGTCGGTAGTTGGATGGCTTACCGAAGACATATCGGGATAATTAAACCGATCATCAAAATATTTAGAAGCGAAAAAATCTACAGACAACGGATAGTTTCTGGTTTAAATAAGACACAAAACTGACAATGAGGTACGTCAAGGTCAGGGCCTAGGCAAGGAATACAGTATGGAATGAAAATCTTTATGAGGTATTTGCTTTCCACAAGAAATGCAATTATTTACTTTTACTGACATCGGTTTAGAGCAAGAAAAAGTTTTCCCAATGGGGTACTTAGCTTTTAGTTGAAGACTTCAGTTCTGAAACTCGAAAATGAAAATTTCAGGAGTTGGCTGACCGGCACTAGCGAACTGCTTCTGCTTCGGGCACCGCACGGCAAGAAAGACTGGTGTTATGACGTCGGCTGCATGTTTTATACCCCTGACGACCTGACATCATGGAAGAGGAGACAGCAACTGACGTAGGACCCAGGACTTTGTTAATCAGGCTGACTGAGGGCTACTGCAAACAGATAACCCCCAAATGTGATGACTGCAACAGTGAAACACGAAGAACATCTACTCAAGCACCAATACACTGGCCCAACGCTTCCTGGAATTCATCCTTTCCAATGCCCTGGAACAGCTCATTCTGACCCTCAATAGAGGAAGCAACATACTTGACCTGGTTACTACTAACATGGGCAACCGTTGCTCTACACCAGTAGTCAATCCCTCCCTGGTTAGATCTGACCATAAAATAATCACCATGGAAATCCACATCTCAACCCCCCCCACCAAGGTAACCACCTTGAAAAACTTCTCAAAAGCTGACAACAAAGGTGGCTAACTTCACGGCACCCATGCCAATGGAAAATAGCCGCATGACTGCCGAATCACACACCAACACACTGTATGAACATATACATAAATGCATGGAACTAACCATGCCCAAGAGAACCAAGACACTCTCCTCCAAGAAAAGGAAGCCAATCTGGTGGTCCCCTGCCTTAATAAACTCTACAACAGAAGGAAGAAACTGTTGCAGTAAAAGGTGAAGTCCCAAGACTAGAAAACCTCCCTTATTAGCTTCAACAAAAAGCTGAGATCCCACATCAAATCCTCTAAAGCCAGCTATGAAGGCAGAATTGCAGCGGACACTAAAAACAATCACAAAGCCTTCTATAGTTATATCAAGAACCTCCACGGCAATACCCAGATTTGCTCTGAGTTACTGCACAATGGTACCTCCTATACTGAGCCAACAGATATTGCCAACATACCGGACGACAGATTCAGTGCCAACTTTACCCCTCTCTACCCCTCTAAAGGACCAGTCACAGTACTGGAAGAATGCCAGACACCCAGAATTACTGCAGCACAGATTAAAGCTGCATTGAACCTATGAACCTATGAACCATTGCCCAAGGCCAAGAATACAGCTTCCATGGGACCCAGTAATATCCCTGGCTGTGTTCTATATGAACTACAATGCGAACTGGCGCTACATCTGTGTGCCTTTTTCAGTCACGGCCTCACCTCAGGCTTTGTCCCTACCAAATGGCGCACTGCTACAGTCATCCTCTCCATAAAGGGGGAGCATCTACAGACTCTGGGAATTATCACCCCATTAGCCTGACAAGTCTGATATGTAAAGCTATGGACCGGACCTGATTAACAAAGATATAGGAAATCTCCAAACTCTATGCAATTTGGCTTTTGTGAAAGGGAGATCATGCCTGCTCAACCTCGTTGACTTATTTGAGTCAGTCACCAGGGCTGTGGATGAAGGTAAGACAGTGCATACAGCCTACCTCGATCTGGCCAAGGCCTTTGATACCACTCCTCATTCTGGAGTTATTGACAAACTCACCAAACTAGGCATCAACCCCTATATCACTAGGTGGTTGCAAATTGGCTCACAGATAGAACCCACAGTATGAAAGTAGCGGACTCCAAGTCAGACTGCCGACCAGTCACGAGTGAAGTCCCACAGGGATTGGTCCTGGGTCCTCTCCTGTTCAGCATCTACTTCTCAGAAGTCTAGGCCAACACAAAGGGACTCTGGCTGACCAAGTTCACAGACAACTGCAAGCTAGGAGCCATTATTAACTCCCCAAGTGATGCAGACATCCTACAGAAAGGCCACACTGAAACCAATGACTGGTATCAAAACCATGGCCTTAAGCTTAATGCCAAAAAATGTGTCATCATCCCCTTTGGTAAAAACTCATTTCCCATTAATTACCACATTGATGGGAGCCCACTGAACACTGAAGGCATTATAAGAAATCTGGGGACGCAGATTGACAGCAACCTCTCCTTCGACCACCACATTGCCACTGTGGTCAGGAAGTCCTTCTATGTGGCACATCTCATTACCAAGGGTAGTGCATCTAGGAAGAAAGAGGTCATCGTCTCTTTCACTACTCTTCCCTCATTAGACCAATCATCAAGTACAATGCCCCATTTGGCATGTACCTCACTAGACACCTGCAACAGCTGGAGAGGCCACAGAACTACCTCACAAAGAGGATCCTAAGCATTAAACACATGTCCTACATGGACAGACTCAAAAGACTCCAGCTATTCTCTGTCTCATATCGCCTACTTAGAGGCAATCTTTGCTTAACTTACAAAGCCATGTCTGACCCAGCTCTGTTAGAAATGCAACATCTAAAGAAATCCCAATCCCTCCACACCACACGCTCCAGGGATCTCAAACTCATTACCACAATTAACAGAAAATGCTGGAGGGACAGATTCCTCACCCAGAGACTGCCCGTGCTCTGGAATAGACTTCCCATATATGTCAAACAGAGCACCTCACAGTCCCTCTTCAAGAGAAATCTTGATGAGTGGATGGGTAATAGAAAGTTCACCCCAGGATCACTCCAGTGGCTCTACTTGATAGAGGCACCAGGAACTAATGTTGGGCTGCACGATGCCAGGGCACGTCTATGGGCTAGGCTTGTAAAGGCTCCAGGGCCATTTGCCTAGTACATACCTATGAACCTATGAACCTATGATGTCCCCAACACACAAACCTCTTCCACTTACTCTTGTAAATTCCTAGTGGAAGCTTTATAGGAAGACAAAAGTATATCATGGACAGGGGACAAGAGCATATGTTGTCTGGCTATTAATGGATGTGGAGAAACCCTACTGTTAGTTTGAGGTATGAGATATCTGCATGGATCAGGCCTGTTGAGTGAGACAGTAGGTCTGGAATCATATCCAGAATCCAAGGTGGGTAAAGGAGATGAGGCCAAAGGAAGGGAAACCAAACCTGTCGAGGCCCATAAGGTGCAATGACAATGGTTTTGTTCTTCAACCTTGCAACTTTCTATAGGAATTTGGAAATCAGTGGGGTTGGTGGATAAGCATAGTGAAGACTAGAGGATCAATCATGGAGTAGAGCATCCCTTGGTGAATCCCCCAATGGGGGAATTAGGGCAAAACAACTGCTACACTTGTTGTTTAGGGAAGATGCAAAAAAATTGCAGCAAGGCTGGCCTAAATGATGGAAGATTGCTTCTGTTACTTTTTTGTTGGGAGATCACTTGTAAGGTAGTAAAATGGACCTGATCAATTTGTCTGCTATCACACTGGACTTCCCCAGAATGTGCATTGCTATCAAAAAGTGGTTGGATGAAACTGCCCATTGCCACACTTTGAGGGTTTCTTGACATAAGGGATAAGACCTGTTTCTTCCTTGTTTCTTGATGTACCAAACTACTGACATATTGTCTGTTTGGATCGCAATTGTGCCTAGAGGTAGACCATCCTGAAAGGCTTGTAATGCTAAGATCACTGTTCTCATCTCCAGGACATTTATATGCAAATTGGCCTCTTTGGGGGATCAAGTGCCTTCGAGTGTTTTCCCCAGAAAGTGCCCCCTAACCCAATCTGGGATGCATCTGTGGTCATTATGGCCTTGAGTTGCGGGAGAATGAATGGACAGCCTTGCAAAAGCTGATCTGACTTTATCCACCACCAAAGATATTTCTCACATATCTGTGTAAACCTTATTTGAACTGACATCCGTTGATAAAGATTTGACCATTGGGATGCTAGCATCCACTGAAGAATTCTCATATGATATCTTGCCAGGGGAACAAGCATTATGGCCCTTGACATTGACCCTAAGGCTTGAAGAATCAATTCGGCTGAAAATTTGGTGTTGTGAATAATTTCTGTACCCTAGACACAATGTTTGTGTTCTGTTTGGGGGAAGTGAGGCTATCACAGATACTGCATTCACATTTGCTCCTATGAATTTCAGTGTTTCAGATGGTTGCAAAGGAAATTTGTTGCAATTTATTGTAATTCCCAGAAGGGAGCAAGTTTGGAGTACCTGGTCTCTCGCTAATATGAGAAGATGAGTATGGTAGTATGAGCGTTTGAGCGGTAATAATCCAGTCATCTACATGCGGAAACACCCAGAATCCCCACCGTCTCAAGTGAGCTGCCACCACTGCCATGCATTTGATGAACACCCTGGGGGCTGGGGTGAGACCAAAGAGCAGGGCTTGGAACTGCTAATGACTGTCTCCCAGCCAGCAGCATAAGTACTTTTTGGACTGCCTGCTCATTTTTATGTGATACTACGCATCTTGAAGGTCTATCAAGTGCATCCAATTGTCCTCACCTAGAAATGGCAGGATGGACTGAACTGTCACCATCAGAAACTTTGGGTATCAAACTGATTTGCTCAAGTTGCTGAGATCCAGAATTGGTCTCCAGTCCTCTGTTTTTTGGCACTAAAAAGAATTTTGAGTAAGTTCCAGATTCTACCTGTTCTGGTGGGACCTCTTGGATGACTCTGTTTTTCTAGCAGCTTTTGTATTTCTAGTGCTGCTACTTTTCTCTGACTTGGTGGAGCATCAGGAAACTTTTGTGAGGATGGAGGTGGAAGGGAAAATGGGATTATATAACCTCTGGAAATAATCTTCTGCACCCAAGTGTCTTTTGTGATATCTAGCCAGGCTCTCTGGTGCAGGGATAAGTGACCCATGACTGCCTCCAGAGGGGGACAACCGAGCTTATTTTCAGGAGACATGACAGGTTCTGTAAGAGAACGCATCTCTAGACCTTTGATTTTGCAGGCCACCTCTGTCGTGTGGGCAGTGTATTCCATTAGTGCCCCCCTGCCTCTGGGGGAACCTTCTCTATGTGGATCTTGGAAAGGACCCTGAGATTTTTTTAACCACATTTTTGTCCCCCTCATTGATTTCTAGAGAAGGTTCTTTGAAGAATCATAAAATGTACTCCTACCTGGAGAGTGTGTCCTTCACCTTGGGGCCAAATAAGGAGGATCCATCAAAGGGAACATTGACGAAAGAAGACTTGAAAGGCTATGCAAAGTCACACAAGCACATCCAGGCATGTCTCCTTATTGATATACCTGAACCCACCCCACCTTGAGGTACCCTTAGCTGCATGAGAGATAAGCCTCATGGACAAATTTGAGATGGACTGAAGGGTTGCCAAATGCGAGGCTACTGAAGCTTGAGCCTCTTCAGTAATGATCCCCTAAAGAGTATTTGATAGCTCTTTTATCAAATCTTTTTGCAACCTAGTGAAATGTGCCAAATAGCTCAGCAACCTAAGAGGAAAAGTTGCTGAAGCACAGACATACTTCCCACATCTGTCCAAAGCCCTCCTTCTTTGTGGCCTTCACTACAACCATGGCATTCACTGGTATTCCCTTACTCCAGTATTGCCTTCCTGTTGAAGGTGCCAGAATTCAGTCTGGTCTCTTGGGGATAGGTTCAGCTGTATCAGGATCCTTCCATGCCTGCTGAGAGATCAAATCAATGAGCTCCTCAGTGGGCAGAGTCAACCAGGAGGTAGATGGGCCAGATCCAAATGCCTACAAAAACACTGATTTTGGGAGGACCAATCACAATGCTGCTTGAGGATCTCTAGAATGTCTCCAAATGAGACATCTTGAGGTGGCAATCTGGGGGATCCTTCCCCTTCATCAAAATCAGTGTCTTTTGTGATAAATTCTTGTAGGGATTCTAAGTGCATCCTTTTGGATTTTCTCTTCCAGGGAATGTACTTGGTTGGATGTTCCAGGGATGTGTCAGCAGAGACGGTGATACCCTGCTGAGTAGTCTGAAGGGTTTGGACTGGCTGTTATTGTGGAATCCAATGTTGAGGTTCATGGTGCACAGGCACATGGGATGTAGAAGGAAAATCCAAGGGAGAAAGACCATCTGTCTTGCCGAAGCAGAGAAAACTCTCTCCACTACCTCAAAAGCAGATTGTAATGGGGAGAAGGAAGCTGATGGAGCCAAGAAGACAAGCTTCTGCCCCATTGGCTTGATCTGCCCCAAATGCAACCTACCTGATTCAGAGCTCAGAGCCATATTGTCCAGGGCTGAGGCTCCAAGGGGCAGAGATGGCTGCAAAGCTTCAGAGTCGACTCCAATACCTCGGATCTGACGGAGATGCTTTGGCTACAAGAGCCACTCAGCTCCGAACTTGTTGGACCCAGAGCACTCTGAGAAATTCTCGGATTGGAGGACACCACTTTCGTCAGATCAGATACAGATGGTCTTAGCAAACTCAGATCCAAGGACTCTGAAACAAAGTGTCAAATCAGAGAAGGAGCTGGTACTGGAGGAGTAAAGCTGGCTAAGGCTTCCTGACCTGAGGGAGTAGGAGTCAGGAAAACACCCATCTGTATCTGCACCGAGAGAAACTTCCTCATTGTTTGAGCCACACTGGCTTCAATGAGACTTCTGGAAGAACAAGATGAAGCAATACATGGTGACTTGGATCTCTGTCTCTCTCTCTAGGAAGGGGGATGGGACCCTGGAAGCCACTGGGTCTATAAATGGTGAATATCTGATCCAAGGAAGTACCTAAGGACCCAAAGTAATTGGATTCAAAGACCTTTTAGGAAAATGCTGTAATAGCCGTGGAGCCGGACGTTTTCAGATCCAGGCTGGACGTTTTGCGCAGAGGGTCTGTTGAAGATGGAATCTAAGAACCTGACTTTTTTGGGGACTGCTTTGGAGTGTCCTTAGAAGCTGTCTTGGGGAGTGAGCCCCAGATATGGCTTCAGAGAAAGTAGTGGATAGTAAACCTTTTCAAATCAATTTGTTTTTATGGTCCTCTATAGCTCGCTGACTGAAACTCTGACAAATACTGCATTCCACACTAAGATGTTACTGGTCTAAACAACAGACACAGAGATCATGTGCATCAGAAGACTTGTGCCACATTTTCTACATTTCTTAAAACCTTTTTCTGATATGATCAAAGGTGAGAAAAAGAAAGAAAGTTTTTTTATAGGGTAAGGAGGAAAGAAAGGGCTAGCAACTATGATACAAAACGTACACACACATGCACACACACACACACACACACACACACACACATATATATATATATATATATATATATATATATATATATATATATATATATATATATAATTAGCAAAAGTTTAAATTTTCAAGAAAAAATACCAGCAAGGATATGTAAGACATACACCAAGTGTACACAGGAAAAGGAGAAGAAAGAAAAATTATTGAAAAAGCACTTATCTCAAAAACTGCTTGAGAGCAAAGCTGACCACATCCATACACAAAAAGAAGCAAAAATGAGATCTGAGGTATATTAGAGGTTGGCGCATTATGGGTAGGGAGGAGCTTGAGAGTTTCACTTGGCCATGAGCTACAGTAATGACCGAGTCTGATCCAAGGTTTGGATCCAAACCCAGTGGTTGAGGATGAATGAAAACTGACAATGTCAGATCTAATTTTTCACCTCCTCATTTGAAGTAAGACCCACAACCCTGAAAATTCACTATAAGGCAATGAATCAATAAAATGTGGATGATATTGACTGCATGCATGCAGAAAGCTAAGTGAAGTAGATTTTCTCTATAAACCATAGTTCATTATGTCATCCTTACTACCTTTCAATGTTACATCCAAAAAATTCACTTTTATTTTCATTCAACAAATATGAAAACCTTAACCCATGTGAATTATTCACTACTACTAAAATACAAATTAAAACATCCTTAGGTCCCCTTTGTGCACAAAAGTCAAGTTATTTATGGACATTTATACAGTACTACATTTTCTTTATAAACTGTGTACAATACAGAAAGACAATTTTTACAGTAAGCCATGTAAACAAAAGCATACATCAGAGCATAATTACTTCTCATTGATGAATCCTTCATTTGTTAAAAAAACACTTTCTTATTAAAAATAAAACAACTTATTTATTTATTTATTTATTTGCATTACTTTACTGGGAAGGTCCACTGGGCCAAGGTGAGCCATTTTCAGTGGAGGCCCAGGGAGAAAAGCTCAATAGCTGAATAAAAAAAAATAATACTTGGGCATATAACCCATGAATGCACTGACTGTCTCAATTCCTCACCTGTGCTCAGTGTTAGTGTAGAGAATAACAGAAAATCCATGACTAACCAATGATAATTAGGTTGCCATTCCAACTTTTTAATTTGCTGCAACAGTTCATCAGTCTTCTTAATAAGAGTTGGAATAAATCGTAATAAATCTTTTTAACACATAATAAAAAAATCGAAAAAAGAAATCCAGATATTCTGGATGTAAGAGCCTTGTGATGATACAATTGGTCTGCCATGGGTATCTATCATACACATGGATTTTTGGAATAGTATACATCACAGCAAGATCACAGCGTGTACAGATTTCTTGATGCACACAATGATTAAGAAAATCAAGTCTCTCATCTCTGTCTAAAATCTCTTAACAAAACAGTACTACACTGCCTCAAAGAACATTGACTCAACATCATATCTTCATTGACAATATTCATAACACTCTCTCATATTGTTACACATTGATATTTATCCAGAATTACTCAGTTCCCCCCTTTGTCATCTTATTTAAAAACGTATCTGTTAACAATGACTTTAAATATTGAAAAGCTTTCTGCACTCATGTAGTTAAATTGAGCTTCTTTAACATTTTCAAGAACTTATTATATTCTATTTCAGATGGCCCTATAATCATTTGTTCAAATAATTTCACACTTTCTGAAAATTTTGGAGGCATAAGCTTACTTTTTTAAAGACAAAGGAGGTAATGTTAATATTTCATAACCTGAGTGAACCCTATTACTTTGAATACCATGCTGGGCTAAATTGTCATTCAGATGAAAACCATTAACAAGCCTCCTGAATTTCATAAAACGAACCATTTAACAAATCATCACTTACATCATCATTTTCATTAAAAGCGGCACTTTTCTGGTCCACTCCTTTTGCTTTTGGTACAGTTTCAGTTTTGTCATTTATGTCATGTACATTGTAGTCTGAAAACTTCATTCTGAATCATCCAAGGTGCTTCACTAAACATATAAAATTCCTTTCCATTTGAATTATTCATTTATGAAGATTAGCATGATGCTCACACTTACTTTTGAAATGAGGATATGAAAGCTACTACCCAGTGCACCAGAGATCCAGGTTTAGATATACAATCAAAGCTCAGAGGGGTAACCATGGAGGAGGGATCCACATTTTCAAGGATGCCGCTTGGTTCTAGGAGGATAAACAGAGTGCTTTCCTTCTGCCTACGTAGGACCTCAACATGCAATTGACTATTATAAAGAGACATAGGTCTTACTTAAGGCATACTTAAGCATGGGCATATGCTCCATTCTTAGTCAATCTTGAACAGGACTTCAAGCAAAAATGGTGACAGAGGGACAGACCTTGACAAAAACAAAACTGAGAAGTGGTCCATGGCAAGCTTCACACTGTCAACCAAGTGGCATTACATCTTATTCTGTAAATTAGGAACCTGGCCATTTAGGAACAAGCCATATCCCCAACTTATGAGGACACACTATGACTATCTAGGATGATGGGAATATTGTGAAGATCTCACAGGCCAAAAATGAAACACATACATTACCTGTCCTGGTATCTGGTTTAGAATTAGGAAAATACTGCAAAATGATAAATAACTTTGCATAAAAGAATGCATCGTGCAGCCACTTTCAGTCTAAATTACCTGGATCTCACTTCTCATTTGTACTGTTACTTTTGCCTGTTTGGGTAAACTGGCATCCTTGAAGCATGCCAGACTAGAGTTTTCCCTTGTTATTCTTGATAGATTATTTCAATGCACAGGGAGGGATGGGAAACATTTATTGTGATAGTGATGAGTTGGAAAATACACTGCTCAGCAAAAATTGAACAAAACTGGTGAAATGAATCTTGCTAGAATTGTTCACATTTCCACTGACACATTTTGTAGTTCCACTGAGCTCTGGAAAAAGACATTTAATCTCATGCAGCCCATGGAGTAGCTGTCTTTGCAACAAGAGACACTGATGCTTACTGTTTTGTATGAGGTGCCCAATGAATGTCCAAGAACTGTAATTATTTGTGAACCTTAGAACAGCAAGAGTTTAAGTGTGAATGGAGAGAGAATATAAACTGATTCTAGGACTGCAGTATCTTGGAGGAGTCCCCCTACACTTACAAAAGTCTCAAAGTTAGTATATACAATTAGCATGGGGTACACCAGGGTGAATCCCACCTGCAAAAAGTGTCTTAAAAGTAACAAGTGAGGTTTGAAATACACTGTTTTTTGTGAGAATTTCTGTTTAGTTTTCAAAGTACCAGGGCTTCCAATATTAAGTCTTGCTCTTCTGTTAGAGAGGTCTGGGACTGCAAGATGAACATATTAATGCATATCTGACCAACTATGCTTACATTTTCTTTTCATAGCATTGAATTTGTTTCAGTTGTTTTATGAAGCCTTGTACTGGAACCTCTGTTATCTCCCCCCTTCTTAACAACCTTGGTTCAAGAATAGTTTCAACATACCAATAGTCCTGGAACTGGATTCCCTATGGCACC